>NC_046000.1:12870501-12883001 GCF_010909765.2 Amblyraja radiata
TTGGTGAGACCACACCTGGTGTATTGCGTACAGTTTTGGTCTCCTAATCTGAGGAAGGACATTATTGCCATAGAGGGAGTGCAGAGAAGGTTCACCAGACTGATTCCTGGGATGTCAGGACTTCCATATGAAGAAAGACTGGATAGACTCGGCTTGTACTCGCTAGAATTCAGAAGATTGAGGGGGGGATCTTATAGAAACTCACAAAATTCTTAAGGGGTTGGACAGGCTAGATGCAGGAAGATTGTTCCCGATGTTGGGGAAGTCCAGAACAAGGGGTCACACAGTTTAAGGATAAGGGGGAAATCTTTTAGGACCGAGATGAGAAAAACATTTTTCACACAGAGAGTGGTGAATCTGTGGAATTCTCTGCCACAGAAGGTAGTTGAGGCCACACAGTTCATTGGCTATATTTAAGAGGGAGTTAGATGTGGCCCTTGTGGCTAAAGGGATCAGGGGGTATGGAGAGAAGGCAGGGATGGGATACTGAGTTGGATGATCAGCCATGATCATATTGAATGGCGAATGGTGCAGGCTCGAAGGGCCGAATGGCCTCTACTCCTGCACCTATTGTCTATGTTTCTATATGTCGATTGTCCCATCCCCAATTCCAGCAGAGAATTCCACAGATTCACAACTCTCTGGGTGAAAACGTTTCTCCTCATCTCAGTCCCAAATGGCCGACCCCTTATTCTTAAACTGTGTGTGTGTGTGTGGCCCCTGGTTCTGGACTCGCCCAACATCGGGAACATGTTTCCTGCATCTAGCCTGTCCAATCCTTTAAAGAATTTTACATGTTTCTATAAGATGCCCTCTCATCCTTCGAAATTCCAGCGACTACAAGCCCAGCCGACCCATTCTCTCATCGTAGGGCAGTCCCGCCATCCCGGGAATTAACCTGGTGAACCTACGCTGCACTCCCTCAGTAGCAGGAACCTCGGGATAAGACTCCACTCCCGGCAACTCCTCTCGCCAGTCCCCGATCCCAGATTTAATCCCAGCGAATCCCACGCTTGGAGGCTGCTGTACGGATTTGGTTTGATACAGAGTTTTGTCCGAGCCAGGTTTAATAGCCTGATGGCTGTGGGGAAGTAGCTATTCCTGAACCTGGTTGTTGCAGTCTTCAGGCTCCTGTACCTTCTACCTGAAGGTAGCAGGCAGATGAGTGTGTGGCCAGGATGGTGTGGGTCTTTGATGATACTGCCAGCCTTTTTGAGGCAGCGACTGCGATAAATCCCCTCGATGGAAGGAAGGTCAGTGCCGATGATGGACTGGGCAGTGTTTACTACTTTTTGTAGTCTTTTCCTCTCCAGGGCGCTCAAATTGCCGAACCAAGCCACGATGCAACCGGTCAGCATGCTCTCTACTGTGCACCTGTAGAAGTTAGAGAGAGTCCTCCTTGACAATCCGACTCTCCGTAATCTTCTCGGGAAGTAGAGGCGCTGATGAGCTTTCTTTGAGTATAGGAGCAGGGAGGTTCTACTGCAGTTGTACAGGGTCTTGGTGAGACCACACCTGGAGTATTGCGTACAGTTTTGGTCTCCTAACCTGAGGAAGGACATTATTGCCATAGAGGGAGTGCAGAGAAGGTTCACCAGACTGATTCCTGGGATGTCAGGACTGTCTTATGAAGAAAGACTGGATAGACTTGGTTTATACTCTCTAGAATTTAGGAGATTGAGAGGGGATCTTATAGAAACTTACAAAATTCTTAAGGGGTTGGACAGGCTAGATGCAGGAAGATTGCTCCCGATGTTGGGGAAGTCCAGGACAAGGGGTCACAGCTTAAGGATGAGGGGGAAATCCTTTAAAACCGAGATGAGAAGAACTTTTTTCACACAGAGAGTGGTGAATCTCTGGAACTCCCTGCCACAGAGGGTAGTTGAGGCCACAGTTCATTGGCTATATTCAAGAGGGAGTTAGATGTGGCCCTTGTGGCTAAAGGGATCAGGGGGTATGGAGAGAAGGCAGGTACAGGATACTGAGTTGGATGATCAGCCATGATCATATTGAATGGCGGTGCAGGCTCGAAGGGCCGAATGGCCTCTACTCCTGCACCTAATTTCTATGCTTCTATGTTTCTTGATGATTGCGTTAGTGTTCTCGGACCAGGAGAGATCTTCAGAGACGTGCAACGCCCATTAACCTACAAACCCGCACGCACGTCTTTGGAGTGTGGGAGGAAACCGGAGCGCCCGGAGGAAAACCCACGCGGGTCACGGGGAGAGAGAACGTGCAAACTCCGTACAGACAGCGCCCGTAGTCGGGATCGAACCCGGTTCTCCGGCGCTGCGAGGCAGTAACGTTGCCGCCGGTCCAACGTGCGCCCTGGTTTGACGGAGAAAACCGCGGGGAATTCTCACGCCCATCTCCAGCTTCATACTCACTCCACTTCCCCTCCCGCGTATGCGAGGCCACTTTAGCCGTGATCGCCGGGAAGACAGAGAGAGTCACGGTGAACACCAGGCAGATCGAGGTAGCCGTGACCCAGATCTAGAACGAGAGGAGAGACCGGTACGAGCGGGTTAACTAACGTACGATGAGCGTTTGTCGACGCTGGGCCTGCCACTCGCTGGAGTTTAGAAGGACGAGGGGGGCCCCCTCGTTGAAAAGTCACCGAATAGCGAAAAGGCCCGGATAGAGTGGATGTGGAGAGGACGTTTCCACTAGTGGGAGAGTCTAGAGTCTAGGACTAGAGGGCGCAGCGTCAGAATTAAAGGAGGAAGGTTCCTTTAGGAAGGAGATGAGGAGGAATTTCTTTAGTCAGAGGGTGGTGAATCTGTGTGGGATTCTTTGCCACACAGACGGCTGTGGAGGCCACAAGTCAGTGGATATATTTATGAATGAATGAATGACTGAATGAATGAATGAATGAATGAATGAATACGTTTATTGTCAGAGATTTAAAGCAGAGATAGATAGATTCTTGATTAGTGCGGGTGTCAGGGGTTACGGGGAGTAGGCAGGAGAATGGGGTCAGGAGGGAGAGATGGGTCAGTCGCGATTGAATGGTGGAGTGGGCCGAATGGCCTAATTCTGCCCCTATCACTTATGACAGGGTTTGTTAGACCTCAGTGATACAGTGTGGAAACAGGCCCAACTTGCCCACACCGACCAACATGCCCCATCTACACGAGTCCCACCTGCCAGCGTTTGGCCCATATCCCTCCAAACCTGCCCAATCTAACGTTGGGATAGTCCCAGCCCCAACTACCTCCTGTGGCAGCTCGTTCCATACACCCACCACCCTCTGTGTGTGGAAAAGTTGCCCCTCAGTTTTCTATTCAATATTCCGCCCGCAACTTAAAATTAATTCCCCTACATCGGTTAAATGATTTATCCGATCTATTCCTCTCAGCATCTTGTACACCTTTATAGTTTAGAGATACAGCGTGGAAACAGGCCCTTCGGCCCACCGAGCCCGTGCCGACCAGCGATCACCGCACACTAACACTATCCTACACACACACACACAAACACACACACACACACACAAACACACACACACCCACACACACTAGGGGACAATTTACTGAAGCCAATTAACCTACAAACCCGCACGTACGTCTTTGGAGCGTGGGAGGGAACCGGAGCGCCCGGAGAAAACCCACGCAGGTCACGGGGAAAGAACGTGCAAACTCCACACAGGCAGCACCCGTAGTCGGGATGGAACCTGGGAAAAAAGGTTCACTTCTGCAGTTGTACTGGGTCTTGGTGAGACCACACCTGGAGTATTGCGTACAGTTTTGGTCTCCTAATCTGAGGAAAGACATTCTTGCCATAGAGGATTTGAGTATAGGAGCAGGGAGGTTCTACTGCAGTTGTACAGGGTCTTGGTGAGACCACACCTGGAGTATTGCGTACAGTTTTGGTCTCCAAATCTGAGGAAAGACATTCTTGCCATAGAGGGAGTACAGGGAAGGTTCACCAGACTGATTCCTGGGATGTCAGGACTTTTTCATATGAAGAAAGACTGGATAGACTCGGCTTGTACTCGCTGGAATTTAGAAGATTGAGGGGGGATCTTATAGAAACTTACACAATTCTTAAGGGGTTGGACAGGCTAGATGCAGGAAGATTGTTCCCGATGTTGGGGAAGTCCAGAACAAGGGGCCACACACAGTTTAAGGATAAGGGGGAAGTCTTTTAGGACCGAGATGAGGAAATCATTTTTTTTCACACACACAGAGAGTGGTGAATCTGTGGAATTCTCTGCCACAGAAGGTAGTTGAGGCCACACAGTTCATTGGCTATATTTAAGAGGGAGTTAGATGTGGCCCTTGTGGCTAAAGGGATCAGGGGGTATGGAGAGAAGGCAGGGATGGGATACTGAGTTGGATGATCAGCCATGATCATATTGAATGGCGAATGGTGCAGGCTCGAAGGGCCGAATGGCCTCTACTCCTGCACCTATTGTCTATGTTTCTATGAGCTGGTGCCTGGTACATCCTCACCTGAACCTTTACTCTGATAAAGCTTTTTTAGGCTTTTGGACTTTCGAGATACAGTTCGGAAACAGGCCCTTCGGCCCGTGTCCGTGCCGACCATCGATCCCCGCACACTTGCACTATCCTACACTCTGGGGACAATTCACAATTTTACTGAAGCCAATTAACCTACAAACCTGCGCATGTTTGGAGTGTGGGAGGAAGCCGGAGCACCCGGAGAAAATCCACGCGGGTCAACGGGGAGAACCTGCAAACTCCGTACAGACAGCGCCCGTAGTCGGGATCGAACCCAGGTCTACTCTGGCGCTGTGATCCCTGGGATGGCGGGACTGTCATACCACATCTGGAGTATTGTGTACAGTTTTGGTCTCCTCATTTGAGGAAGGACATCCTTGTGATTGAGGCAGTGCAGCGTAGGTTCACCAGATTGATCCCTGGGATGGCGGGACTGTCGTATGAGGACAGATTGAAAAGACTAGGCTTGTATTCACTGGAGTTTAGAAGGATGAGGGGAAAATCTTATAGAAACATATCAAATTATAAAAGGACTGGACAAGCTAGATGCAGGAAAAATGTTCCCAATGTTGGGCGAGTCCAGAACCAGGGGCCACACACAGTCTTAGAATAAAGGGGAGGTCATTTAAGACTGAGGTGAGAAAAATACTTTTTCACCCAGAGGGTTGTGAAGTTATGGAATTCCCTGCCACAGAGGGCAGTGGAGGCCAAGTCACTGGATGGATTTAAGAGAGAGTTAGATAATGCTCTAGGGGCTAGTGGAGTCAAGGGATATGGGGAGAAGGCAGGCACGGGTTATTGATAGGGGACGATCAGCCATGATCACAATGAATGGCGGTGCTGGCTCGAAGGGCCGAATGGCCTCCACCTGCACCTATTTTCTATGTTTCTATGTTCCCGCTGCGCCACCGTGCCACCCAAAACCTTTCCTTTTCCCTAGTTGGAGAGTTCGAGAACAAGGATTACAGACTCGGGACAAGGACTGGGATGAGAGGGAATGTCGTCGGTGGTGAATCCTTGGAATTTTCTTTAGTTTTGCCTTATAGTTACAGCGTAAAAAACAAACCCTTCGATCCACCGAGTCCGCATCGATCACCGATCACCCACACACCATGTTATTCCACATTCACATCCACTCCCTACACACTAGAGTTGATTAAAATAAGCCAATTAGCTTTCAAACCCACACGTCAATAGACAATAGACAATAGGTGCAGGAGTAGAGGCCATTCGGCCCTTCGAGCCAGCACTGCCATTCACTGTGATCACGGCTGATCATCCCCAATCAGTAACCCCGTTCCTGCCTTCTCCCCTGACTCCGCTATCTTTAAGAGCCCTATATAGCTCTCTCTTGAAAGTATCCAGAGAACCGGCCTCTGAGGCAGAGAATTCCACAGACTCGCCACTCTCTGTGAGAAAAAGTGTTTCCTCGTCTCCGTTCTAAATGGCTTACCCCTTATTCTTAAACTGTGTGTGTGTGGCCCCTGGTTCTGGACTCTCCCCCAACATCGGGAACATGTCTCCTGCCTCTAGCGTGTCCAAACCCTTCGATTAACAATCTTATATGTTTCAATAAGATGCCCTCTCATCCTTCTAAACTCCAGAGTGTACAAGCCCAGCCGCTCCATTCTCTCTCTCTCTCTTTAGCACATGGAAGGAAAATATGGGATCTATCGCAGTCACTGCCTCAAAAAGGCAGCCATCTTCATCAGAGACCCACACACCACCCTTGCCACACACTCATCTCACCGCTGCCATCGGGAAGAAGGTACAGGAGCCTGAAAACTGTAATGTCCAGGCTCAGGAACAGCTTCTTCCCTACAGCCATTAGGCTATTAAACACCACAACAAACAAATTCTGAACTGCAACAGACTGATCCGAAACGTCACCTATTCCTTCGCTCCATAGATGCTGCCTCACCCGCTGAGTTTCTCCAGCATTTTTGTCTATCTTCGATTTTCCAGCATCTGCAGTTCTTTCTGAAACGCGCACTATCTTTAATCAGACTTCACTGGACTTTTATCCAGCATTAAATATTATTCCCCTTTATCATAGAAACATAGAAACATAGAAAATAGGTGCAGGAGTAGGCTATTCGGCCCTTCGAGCCTGCACCGCCATTCAATATGATCATGGCTGATCATCCAACTCAGTATCCTGTACCTGCCTTCTCTCCATACCCCCTGATCCCTTTAGCCACAAGGGCCACATCTAACTCCCTCTTAAATATAGCCAATGAACTGGCCTCAACTACCTTCTGTGGCAGAGAATTCCACAGATTCACCACTTTCTGTGTGGAAAATATTTTTCTCATCTCGGTCCTAAAGGATTTCCCATTTATCCTTAAACTGTGACCCCTTGTCTTGGACTTCCCCAAACATCGGAAACAATCTTCCTGCATCTAGCCTGTCCAACCCCTTAAGAATTTTGTAAGTTTCTATAAGATCCCCCCTCAATCTTCTAAATTCTAGCGAGTACAAGCCGAGTCTATCCAGTCTTTCTTCATATGAAAGTCCTGCCATCCCAGGAATCAGTCTGGTGAACCTTCTCTGTACTCCCTCTATGGCAAGAATGTCTTTCCTCAGATTAGGAGACCAAAACTGTACGCAATACTCCAGGTGTGGTCTCACCAAGACCCTGTACAACTGCAGTAGAACCTTCTCTGTACTCCCTCTATGGCAAGAATGTCTTTCCTCAGATTAGGAGACCAAAACTGTACGCAATACTCCAGGTGTGGTCTCACCAAGACCCTGTACAACTGCAGTAGAACCTCCCTGCTCCTATACGCAAACCCTTTTGCTATGAATGCTAACTTTATCATGTATCTGTACACTGTGGACGGCTCGATTGTAATCATGTAGTCTTTCCGCTGACTGGTTGGCACGCAACAAAAAGCTTTTCCCTGTACGTGTGTAGGAAAAAACTGCAGACACTGGTTCAAATCCGAAGGTGGACACCAAATGCTGGATGTAACTCAGTGGGACAGGCAGCGTCTCTGGAGAGAGAAGGCACGGGTGACGTTTCGGGTCAGCTTTTTTTGCTTATTGTCATATCATTATTTCAAAGAGGTTTCCTTAATTATGGCCTGATAACGGCGAAAAAACTAATATTCAAATTTTGGAAACATACATCTGTCCCTACTCTTAAGATGTGGATTACAAACATGTCCGAGACGCTACATCTTGAACATATGAGACTTGTCTTGGCAGAAAAAACATAGAAACATAGACAATAGGTGCAGGAGTAGAGGCCATTCGGCCCTTCGAGCCTGCACCATTCGCCATTCAATATGATCATGGCTGATCATCCAACTCAGTATCCCATCCCTGCCTTCTCTCCATACCCCCTGATCCCTTTAGCCACAAGGGCCACATCTAACTCCCTCTTAAATATAGCCTGGCCTCAACTACCTTCTGTGGCAGAGAATTCCACAGATTCACCACTCTCTGTGTGAAAAATGATTTCCTCATCTCGGTCCTAAAAGATTTCCCTCTTATCCTTAAACTGTGTGACCCCTTGTTCTGGACTTCCCCAACATCGGGAACAATCTTCCTGCATCTAGCCTGTCCAACCCCTTAAGAATTTTGTAAGTTTCTATAAGATGAATCTCAATAAGATTCCCCCCTCAATCTTTTAAATTCTAGCGAGTACAAGCCGAGTCTATCCAGTCTTTCTTCATATGAAAGTCCTGACATCCCAGGATAATTACAATTTTCTTTTTGTCCCTTCCCACCCTGGAACTTTCCCTTGCAACCGCAAGAAATGCTACACTTGTCGCTTTACCTCCCGCCCTCGACTCCATCCAAGGACCCAAGCAGTCGTTCCAGGTGCGACAGAGGTTCACCTGCACCTCCTCCAACCTCATCTACTGCATCCGCTGCTCCAGGTGTCAGCTGCTCTACATCGGTGAGACCGAGCGCAGGCTCGGCGATCGCTTCGCCCAACACCTCCGCTCGGTCCGCAATAACCAACCTGATCTCCCGGTGGCTCAGCACTTCCTGCCCCTGGTGTAGGCCACACACACACACACACAACACACACACAACACACACACACACACACAACACACACACACACAGAACACACACACACACACACACACACACAGAGTACAAACAAACAAAAAACAAACAACACACAAAAAAACAAAGTACACAAAACAACACAAACCACAGAGTACACACACACACAAAACACAACACACACACAACACACACAGTACACACACACACACACAACACACACACACACACACAGTACACACACACAGTACACACACACACAACACACACACAGAGTACACACACACACAAACACACAACACAAACACACACAGTACACACACACACACACACAGTACACACACACAAACACACAACACACACACACACACACACAGAGTACACACACACACAACACACACACAACACACACACACACACACACAGAGTACACACACACACAACACACACACAACACACACACACACACACAGAGTACACACACACACAACACACACAGTACACACACACAACACACACACACACACACAGAGTACACAACACACAAACACACACACACACGTGACAATAAACGCAATTAAACTTTTTTTTTTGCATAAAAAATAATTGATTTAATTACGATCACAAAACCGTGGTAACACACCCCGCCACCACCGTAGAAAATCCCCAAATTATCCAGACACTAAAGGGCCTGTCCCACTTGCCGATTTTCTTCGGCGACTGCCGGCGTCATATCGGTGTCGCCAAAACATTTTGAACGTTTCAAAATCCAGCGGCGACAAAAAAAATGCTGAGACACTTGAAAAAACTCAGCGCGTCAATCGGCCATCACGCGGCGGATTTTTTCGGTGACCCGATACGTCGGTCAACGATGCCGGCAGTCGCCGAAAAAATAAACGCCAAGTAGGACAGGCTCTTAAATGTTCAAAAACAACAATGTCACAATCCATACAAATATACTAAACTAGGCTAAGTGGGAACCGTTGGATCCCATGTTACACACGGGAGGGCAGGTCCCCCGACGCAATATTCCACCTCTCCACCAATTCCACCTCTCCACCAATTACTTCAACCTAAACAACCATTTGCAGTGCATTTTTACTTCAACCCAAACAACCATTTGCAGTCCTTTTTTACTTCGAACCAACCATATTTTCATTTTCAAACCACATTAAGGGCACTCACAGTTGAGTAGACATGTGTTCAGTGTTATTCAGAGCTCAGAGAGACGTGACCCTCTGGCTTCCTCCATCTTGCAGAGACTGAGTGAGGCACACCACTTCCTGGTTTTATGGTCCCTCCCCCTCCCTCCAGCAGGGGCAGCAGAGAGAATGGCTAATTTTTAAAAAACATTAATATCTCTCTGATTATTCATTGATGGGAAAACTCCTCTGGTCCAGGAAGGCGGAGGGGTGCTCTGAGCGAGGTGGCCAAAAATGACGGCCGTAGGTGGCGGCGTTCTTTCGGAAATCGCAGCACAGTGGGCCAAAAGCGGTCAAGATCAGACTTTTAGTAATATATAGATAACTACTAAACAACGATGTGCCTCTCTAACGCCACCCGGGCGCGGACGTAACTCCGGTAAAGGGGCAAGCATCCGGCTCTTCCGCCTGGCGCCGTGACTGGCGGATGGCCAGCTTGGCCGGGCCTAGTAGCAAACCCGACCAGGCCCATCCTCGGGCCTAGCCCACTCCCCTAGATCCCGTCACCGTCCCCCTGGTGGAGGTGGAGTGGCGATGCTCATTGCCCCCTGGACCCTGGCTACGAAGGACCCTAAACTCAACAATGGTGTGATCGTAACAGCCGCTGACAAACCAAGCCAGTGCCAAGTGACCTGCCCTCGCCTGAAGAGTCTTCTGCAGGTTCTTCTGCAGTTGTAGGTTCTTCTGCAGGTTAGGTAAGGGGGAGGTGCAGCGAGACCTGGGCGTCCTTGTACACCAGTCACTGAAAGTTGGCGTGCAGGTACAGCAAGCAGTGAAGAAAGCTAATGGAATGTTGGCCTTCATAACAAGAGGATTTCAGTGTAGGAGTAAAGAGGTTCTTCTGCAGTTGTATAGGGCTCTGGTGAGACCACATCTGGAGTATTGTGTACAGTTTTGGTCTCCTCATTTGAGGAAGGACATCTTTTTGATTGAGGCAGTGCAGCGTAGGTTCACCAGATTGATCCCTGGGATGGCGGGACTGTCATATGAGGAAAGATTGAAAAGACTAGGCTTGTATTCACTGGAGTTTAGAAGGATGAGGGGGTGTTCTTATAGAAACATATCAAATTATAAAAGGACTGGACAAGCTAGATGCAGGAAAAATGTTCCCAATGTTGGGCGAGTCCAGAACCAGGGGCCACACACAGTCTTAGAATAAAGGGGAGGTCATTTAAGACTGGGGTGAGAAAAAACTTTTTCACCCAGAGAGTTGTGAATTTGTGGAATTCCCTGCCACAGAGGGCAGTGGAGGCCAAGTCACTGGATGGATTTAAGAGAGAGTTAGATAGAGCTCTAGGAACTAGTGGAGTCAAGGGATATGGGGAGAAGGCAGGCACGGGTTATTGATAGGGGACGATCAGCCATGATCACAATGAATGGCGGTGCTGGCTCGAAGGGCTGAATGGCCTCCTCCTGCACCTATTTTCTATGTTTCTATGTAACACTGCACAACAGCCGCTGACAAACTAAGCCAGTGCCAAGCGACTTGTCCTCGCCTGAAGAGTCTTGTCAAAGACGCTGCATAACAGGAAGGAAAACTCCACAAAGGCCACAACATAACCTTCAATCAGGTCAGAAGAAGTGAAGCAAGCCAATGGCGTGATGGCCTTTATTACAAGAGGAATCGAATATAGGAGCAAACAGGTCCTTCTGCAGTTGTACAGAGCCCTAGTGAGACCACACCTGGAGTATTGTGTGCAGTTCTGGTCCCCTAATTTGAGGAAGGACATTCTTGCTATTGAGGGAGCCCAGCGTAGGTTCACCAGGTTAATTCCCGGGATGGCGGGACTGTCATCTGCTGAGAGAATGGAGCGGCTTGGCTTGTACACTCTGGAGTTTAGAAGGATGAGAGGGCATCTCATTGAAACATATAAGATTGTTAAGGGTTTGGACACGCTGGAGGCAGGAAACATGTTCCCGATGTTGGGGGAGTCCAGAACCAGGGGCCACACAGTTTAAGAATAAGGAGTAAGTCATTTAGAACGGAGACGAGGAGACACTTTTTCTCTCAGACAGTTGTGAGTCTGTGGAATTCTCTGCCTCAGAGGCCGGTTCTCTGGATACTTTCAAGAGAGAGCTAGATAGGGCTGTTAAAGATAGCGGAGTCAGGGGATCTGTGTGTGTGTGTGTGTGTGTGTGTGTGTGTGTGTGTGTGTGTGTGTGTGTGTGTGTGTGTGTGTATATATGTGTGCGTGTGTGCGTGCGTGTATATGTGTGCGTGTGTGTGTGTGCGTACGTGTATATGTGTGTGCGTGTGTGCGTGCGTGTATATATGTGTGCGTGTGTGCGTGCGTGTATATATGTGTGCGTGTGTGTATGTGTGTGTGTGTGTGTGTGTGCGTGTATATGTGTGTGCGTGCGTGTATATGTGTGTGCGTGCGTGCGCGTGTGTGTGGCGTTTGCACCTTCTACCCTGTGCCCGCGTGGGTCTCTACCCCGGGGGTTCCAGTCCCCCCCCACACGTCTCTCGGGGAGGTTAATCCACACAACCCGAAACCTCACCCGTCCACGTCCTCCACAGATGCTGCCCGACCCGCTGAGTTACTCTGGGATTTGGTGCAGAAACAAGGAACTGCAGGTGCTTGTTTAACACACAAAAAAGACACAAGAGTGCTGGAGTAACTCAGCGGGTCAGGCAGCATCTCCGGGCAACACGGATACGTGATGTTTGGGCGGTCGGGACCCTTCTTCAGACTGGTGTCATTGGACAGCATGGATTTGTTGGGCCGAAGGGCCACGTTTCCCTTCCTCTGGCCCCCGCCCCAGTCTCTCCTCCCCGAGTATTGCCTGCGCCGGCAGTGAGCAGGAAGGA
>NC_046000.1:12885501-12958001 GCF_010909765.2 Amblyraja radiata
GGCCAGACTGACCCCCGCTCGCCCCGGCTGTGCTGAGCCCGGCAGCGACTCCCTTCTCTGCCCCAAAGGGACGAGGAGCCACAAACTGCTGCTGCCACTGGTGGAACAAACCTCCACTGTGGCCCCGACCTCATCGCCAGCGCTTCCACTCTCACTCTCTCTCTGCCCGCCACTAGCGCTGTGTGTCTATAACTAGTGCTGTGTCTCTGTCTCTACAACTAGCACTGTCTCTATAACTAGCACTGCCTCTATAACTAGCACTGTCTCTATAACTAGTGATGTGTCTCTGTCTCTATAACTAGCACTGTCTCTATAACTAGCAGTCTCTGTCTCTATAACTAGCACTGTCTCTATAACTAGTGCTGTGTCTGTCTTTATAACTAGCACTGTCTCTATAACTAGCACTGTGTCTATAACTAGTGGTCTATATAACTAGCGCTGTGTCTATAACTAGCGCTGTCTCTATAACTAGCGCTGTCTCTATAACTAGCACTGTCTGTCTCTATAACTAGCACTGTCTGTCTCTATAACTAGCACTGTCTCTATAACTAGCACTGTCTCTATAACTAGCAATGTCTCTATAACTAGTGCTGTGTCTATAACTAGCACTGTCTCTATAACTAGCACAGTCTGTCTCTATAACTAGTGCTGTCTCTATAACTAGCACTGTCTGTCTCTATAACTAGTGCTGTCTCTATAACTAGTGCTGTGTCTATAACTAGCACTGTCTCTATAACTAGCACTGTCTCTATAACTAGCACAGTCTGTCTCTATAACTAGCGCTGTCTCTATAACTAGCACAGTCTGTCTCTATAACTAGCACTGTCTCTATAACTAGCACAGTCTGTCTCTATAACTAGCACTGTCTCTATAACTAGCACTGTCTGTCTCTATAACTAGCACTGTCTCTATAACTAGCACTGTCTCTATAACTAGTGCTGTGTCTGTCTCTATAACTAGCACTGTCTCTATAACTAGCACTGTCTGTCTCTATAACTAGCACTGTCTCTATAACTAGCACTGTCTGTCTCTATAACTAGCACTGTCTCTATAACTAGCGCGGTGTCTGTCTCTATAACTAGCGCTGTCTCTATAACTAGCGCTGTCTCTATAACTAGCACTGTCTGTCTCTATAACTAGCACTGTCTCTATAACTAGCACTGTCTGTCTCTATAACTAGCGCTGTCTCTATAACTAGCACTGTCTCTATAACTAGCACTGTCTCTATAACTAGTGCTGTGTCTGTCTCTATAACTAGCACTGCCTCTATAACTAGCGCTGTCTGTCTCTATAACTAGCGCTGTCTCTATAACTAGCGCTGTCTCTATAACTAGTGATGTGCCTCTGTCTCTATAACTAGCGCTGTCTCTATAACTAGCACTGTCTCTATAACTAGCACTGTCTCTATAACTAGCACTGTCTCTATAACTAGCACTGTCTCTATAACTAGCACTGTCTCTATAACTAGCACTGTCTCTATAACTAGCGCTGTCTCTATAACTAGCACTCTCTATAACTAGCACTCTCTATAACTAGCGCTGTCTCTATAACTAGTGATGTGCCTCTGTCTCTATAACTAGCGCTGTCTCTATAACTAGCACTGTCTCTATAACTAGCACTGTCTCTATAACTAGCACTGTCTCTATAACTAGCACTGTCTCTATAACTAGTGATGTGCCTCTGTCTCTATAACTAGCGCTGTCTCTATAACTAACGCTGTCTCTATAACTAGCACTGTCTCTATAACTAGCGCTGTCTCTATAACTAGCACTCTCTATAACTAGCAGTCTCTATAACTAGCACTGTCTCTATAACTAGTGCTGTCTCTATAACTAGCGCTGTCTCTATAACTAGCGTTGTCTCTATAACTAGCGCTGTCTCTATAACTAGCACTCTCTATAACTAGCAGTCTCTATAACTAGCACTGTCTCTATAACTAGCACTGTCTCTATAACTAGCACTGTCTCTATAACTAGTGATGTGTCTGTCTCTATAACTAGCACTGTCTCTATAACTAGCGCTGTCTCTATAACTAGCACTGTCTCTATAACTAGTGCTGTGTCTGTCTCTATAACTAGCACTGTCTGTCTCTATAACTAGCACTGTCTCTATAACTAGCACTGTCTCTATAACTAGCACTGTCTGTCTCTATAACTAGCACTGTGTCTATAACTAGCACTGTCTGTCTCTATAACTAGCATTGTCTCTGTCTCTATAACTAGCACTGTCTCTGTCTCTATAACTAGTGCTGTCTCTATAACTAGCACTGTCTCTATAACTAGCAGTCTCTATAACTAGCACTGTCTCTATAACTAGCAGTCTCTATAACTAGCATTGTCTCTATAACTAGCAGTCTGTCTATAACTAGTGCTGTCTGTCTCTATAACTAGCATTGTCTCTATAACTAGTGCTGTCTCTATAACTAGTGCTGTCTGTCTCTACAACTAGCACTGTATCTATAACTAGCACTGTCTATGTCTCTATAACTAGCACTGTCTCTATAACTAGTGCTATCTCTACAACTAGCACTGTCTCTACAACTAGCAGTCTCTATAACTAGTGCTATCTCTACAACTAGCACTGTCTCTACAACTAGCACTATCTCTATAACTAGCACTCTTCTTTAACAAGACCCTTCAGACTGAGAGTCAGGTGAGAAGAGGATTCTCTCCAGAGACGCTGCCTGTCCCGCTGAGTTACTCCAGCTTTTTGTGTCTGTCTTCGGTTTAAACCAGCGTCTGCAGTTCCTGCCTACACAAAGAGATGTCCGCTCCATCCAAACGTCAAAAGATAGTCCGAGGATCACCGAGGAGGTAGACGGTAGGTCGGGTCTGCTCGCTAGTTGTGGTGGGATGATTCAGTTACCTGACAACAGGTGTGACTACTGGAGCAGATGGGGCATGTGGGTCGATGTGGGCAAGATGGCCTGTTTCCATGCTGTATGACTCTGATGCCCCCCGCACAGTTCACATTAACGAACACCATCTCCCGGTGGCTCAGCACTTCAACTCCCCCTCCCATTCCGAACCCGACCTTTCTGTCCTGGGTCTCCTCCATGGCCAGAGTGAGGACCACCGTAAATTGGAGGAGCAGCACCCCATATTTCGCTTGGGCAGTTTATACCCCAGTGATATGAACATCTCCAATTTCAGGTAGTCCCCGCTTTCTCCCTCCTTCCCCTCCCCTTCCCAGCTCTCCCTCAGCCCACAGTCTCCGCCTCTTCCTTTCATCTTCACACCCTCCACATCAGTCTGAAGAAGGGTCTCGACCCGAAACGTCACCTATTCCTTCGCTCCATAGATGCTGCCTCACCCGCTGAGTTTCTCCAGCATTTTTGTCTACCTTGAATGTAGTTGTATCTGGTTGGGTAACTATGGTAGGGTGAAGACTATTCCATGCTTTAATTGTGCGTGGGTAGAACGAATGTCTTGGTCGCTGGACTCCCCCCAACATCGGGAACATGTTTCCTGCCTCTAGCGTGTGCAAGCCCTTAACAATCTTATATGTTTCAATGAGATCCCCTCTAAACTCCAGAGTGTACAAGCCCAGCCGCTCCATTCTCTCAGCATATGACAGTCCCCGCCATCCCGGGAATTAACCTTGTAAACCTACGCCGCACTCCCTCAATAGCAAGAATGTCCTTCCTCAAATTAGGGGACCAAAACTGCACACAATACTCCAGGAGTGGTCTCACTAGGGCTCTGTAGAACTACAGAAGGACCTCTTTGCTCCTATACTCGATTCCTCTTGTTATAAAATCCGGTTAGAATTAGAATCTCCGGTTTCCTCCCACGCTCCAGAGATGCACGGGGTTTTCTGGGCTAATTGGCTTGGTGCAATTGTAAATTGTCCCCTAGTGTGCCGGGATCGCCGGCTGGTGCCGACTCGATGGGCCGAAGGGCCCTGTTTCCGCGCTGTATCTCTAAACTAAACTGTGCTGAGATTGAGACCTCCCATACCTCCAACAGGCCAGCGAGAGAGTAGGAGTGAGAGAGTTGGATGGTTCTTATGAGTGGATGCATCCTCCACTAGTGTGGCTCGCAAGGAACTCACAAGGAACTCACACACACACACACACACACACACACACACACACACACACACACACACACACACACAGGGGCAAAGTGAGGAAATGTGAATTCAGATTATACACTGAAACCTTCTAAAACCTCATCTGCTTTTGCCATTGGAATCTGGGCTGGAATCCAAACAAGAAGCAAGAATGGGCCCTTCTTGGCTTGTCCGGGAGATCCTCTCGATACCCAGGCAATGGAAAACTGATGCTCAGCTATCGGCCAGCAGCATTTCCTCTTCAGCGACACTCTCTCAACTCATTATTCACGCTGCCTCGGCTAGGCCACCATCATCATTACGAATGAGTCACATCCCGGTCCGAAGAAGGGTCTCGACCCAAAACGTCACCCATTCCTCCTCTCCTGCCCGGTTGCTGCCTGCCCCCGTGGAGTTACTCCAGCATTTTGCGCCAATCTTTGGTTTAAACCAGCATCTGCAGTTCCTTCCTACACACCCCCTCTTCTCCACCCTCCCATCTCAGAAGTGTGAAAACGCAAACCTCCAGATACAGGGACAGTTTCTTCCCAGCTGTTATCAGGCAACTGAACCATCCCATCCTTTGTGTTTAAGAAGGAACTGCAGATGCTGGAAAATCGAAGGTAGACAAAAATGCTGGAGAAACTCAGAGGGTGCAGCACAAGGGTTTCGGCCCGAAACGTTGCCTATTTCCTTCGCTCCATAGCTGCACCCGCTGAGTTTCTCCAGCACTTTTGTGCACATCCCATCCTTTGAAACATATAAGATTGTTAAGGGCTTGGACACGCTAGAGGCAGGAAACATGTTCCCGATGTTGGGAGAGTCCAGAACCAGGGGCCACACACACAGTTTAAGAATAAGGGATAACCCATTTAGAACGGACACTTTTTCGCACAGAGAGTGGTGAGTCTGTGGAATTCTCTGCCTCAGAGGGCGGTGGAGGCAGGTTCTCTGGATGCTTTCAAGAAAGAGCTAGATAGGGCTCTTAAAGATAGCGGAGTCAGGGGATATGGGGAGAAGGCAGGAACGGGGTACTGATTGGGGATGATCAGCCATGATCACATTGAATGGCGGTGCTGGCTCGAAGGGCCAAATGGCCTACTCCTGCACCTATTGTCTATTGTCTGTAGAGCGGTCCAGAGCTACTATCTACCTCATTGCAGTCCACATTATCCCCCCGCGCACTAGTTCTGTGTTATCCCAGGTTCCCACCCTACACACAAGGGACAATCTACAGAGGTCACTACCGGTAAGCTACAAACCTGCACGTCTTTGGAATGTGGGAGGAAACCAGAGCATCTGGAGAAAACGTGCAAACTCCACACAGACAGCATCCGTAGTGAGGATTGAGATGCTGTAAGGTTGTGTCACTTTGCCATTACTCCCTCAATTCCCTCTCTTTTCACAGAAGTATTAGGCACTTTTTGGAGGCTCTCCTATCCCTGTTCTGCAGAGATGCTGCCAGAGTTACTCCAGCACTGTGCCTTTTTTTCTAAACCAGCATCTGCAGTTTTTTGTAGCTTTTTGTAGGCTCTCCTATCCATGTTCTCCAGAGATGCTGCCAGAGTTACTCCAGCACTTTGTGCCTTTTTTTCTAAACCAGCATCTGCAGTTTTTTGTAGGCTCTCCTATCCATGTTCTCCAGAGATGCTGCCAGAGTTACTCCAGCGCTTTGTGCCTTTTTTTCTAAACCAGCATCTGCAGTTTTTTGTAGGCTCTCCTATCCATGTTCTCCAGAGATGCTGCCAGAGTTACTCCAGCACTTTGTGTCTTTTTTTCTAAACCAGCATCTGCAGTTTAAAAAAAAATTCTACTTCTCGATACTTAAGACTTTATACTTCAGAGGTGCAGCGTGGGAAAAGGCCCTTCGGCCCATCGGGTCTGCGCCGACCAGCGCTAGTCGCCCCGTACGCTTGCACCATCTTACACGCTGGGGACAATTTACAATGAACCTACGAACCTGCGCGTCATTGGAACGTGGGAGGGAAACCGGAGCGCCCGGGGAAAACCCACGCAGGTCACGGGGAGAACGTGCAAACTCCGTACAGACAGCACCGGTGGTCGGGATCGAACCTGGGTCTCTGGAGCTCAACTGCTGCGCCAACCCTGTTCCTGTTCTCCGGTCTGCCTGGGAGCTTTTGATTCTGCACTGCAATGCTTTGAAGACATGGATTCTATGTATATTATGCAAAGCACCGGTCCCCTATCTACACCCTTTGTTATTTTATCAAGGAATCCAGTTTATCAGCTCTCGATGTGAACACTGCTGAGGTTTATCACCAGTTTCCCTCTCCGAATGCCTCAGTCCCAGATTGTTTGCACAATGTCCCATTCCATTCGTAACTGCTCAGCAAATGGAGCTGCCCCTGCCTGCTCGAGGCAAGTGCCAGGCACACTTCAGACACAGACTGATAAGCAGGAACGCTCACTCATGTTCCCAAAGGGCCAGGAAATGCACATCTATCAGCAACTGAAGGGCCTGTCCCACTTGGGCCGTCATTTACGCGCCAGGCCGGCGGCGACTGACGGTCGCGCGAGTCATCATGCGCCCGCACAGCCGTCTGGAGCGCGTGACGTCGTTTGAAGATGGGCACAAAATGCAGGAGTAACTCAGCAGGACCGGCAGCATCTCTGGAGAGAAGGAAACATAGAAACATAGACAGTAGGTGCAGGAGGAGGCCATTCGGCCCTTCGAGCCAGCACCGCCATTCATTGTGATCACGGCTGATCGTCCCCAATCAATAACCCGTGCCTGCCTTCTCCCCATATCCCTTGACTCCACTAGCCCCTAGAGCTCTATCTAACTCTCTCTTAAATCCATCCAGTGACTTGGCCTCCACTGCCCTCTGTGGCAGGGAATTCCACAAATTCACAACTCTCTGGGTGAAAAAGTTTTTTCTCACCTCAGTCTTAAATGACCTCCCCTTCATTCTAAGACTGTGGCCCCTGGTTCTGGACTCGCCCAACATTGGGAACTTTTTTCCTGCATCTAGCTTGTCCAGTCCTTTAATAATTGTATACGTTTCTATAAGATCCCCCCTCATCGTTCTAAACTCCAGTGAATACAAGCCTAGTCTTTTCAATCTTTCCTAGTCTTTTCAATCTTTAGATTGGACTCTCCTAACTAAACTAAACTAAACCATGCATAGGCACAAAGTGCAGGCGTAACTCAGCGGGTCAGGCAGCATCTTGATAGAAAAAAGATGGGTGGCATTTCAGGTCTGGACCCTTCTTCCAACTGAAGTCCCCCACATATGCTGCCCTGAAGTTAGGGAATAGACAATAGACAACAGGTACAGGAGTAGTCCACTTGGTCCTTCGAGCCAGCACCGCCATTCAATGCGATCATGGCTGATCATTCCCAACCAGTATCCCGTTCCTGCCTTCTCCCCATATCCCTTGACTCCGCTATCTTTAAGAGCCCTATCTAGCTCTCTCTTGAAAGGGGTCACAGTTTAAGGATAAGGAGTCTTTTAGGACCGAGATGAGGAAAACATTTTTCACCCAGAGAGTGGTGAATCTGTGGAATTCACTGGCACAGAAGGTAGTTGAGGCCACAGTTCATTGGCTATATTTAAGAGGGAGTTAGATGTGGCCCTTGTGGCTAAAGGGATCAGGGGGTATGGAGAGAAGGCAGGGATGGGATACTGAGTTGGATCTTCTTCTTCTTATCGAGTCCACACACAGGATTAGAAGTTGTTCAGCCTCTCGGCATCTGCATACAATGGTGTCTGTCTTGTTGCTTCTTGTGCTTCTTGTGCGTGGTGGTGGAAAGATTGGTGGAAACAGGGCCGCGACGTGAACGCTCTTTCTATGACCCCACTGAGTTGGATGATCAGCCATGATCATATTGAATGGCGGTGCAGGCTCGAAGGGCCGAATGGCCTACTCCTGCACCTATTTTCTATGTTTCTATGTTTCTATGAAAGCATCCAGAGAACCGGCCTCCACTGCCCTCTGATCTATTCTCCCTATGTTCTTACAGTGCACTTTAACCACATGTAATTTTTTTCAATTATAAATCTCAAATTGTGGAGTACAGAGACAAATAAATAAATGATTTATTGGCCTCTTCCTCCCCCCTCCCCCCCCCCCCCATCACATCGGTCTGAAGAAGGGTCTCGACCCGAAACGTTGCCTATTTCCTTCGCTCCATAGATGCTGCCTCACCCGCTGAGTTTCTCCAGCATTTTTGTCTACCTTCGATTTTCCAGCATCTGCAGTTCCTTCTTCAACATCATTGTTACTGAGATCACAAGGTCACTTCTACTCTATGTACATTGTGGAGCTGTGTTTAATCTGTAACCGATTATAAATAACTTGACTATCTGAATTGAAGCTGAATTAATACATTAATCTACGCCGGTTGTATGCTATAGTTCAACTCTTCCAATAAAACACCACATGCCAATTTAAACCCCCCTTCACCAGTAGCCACCTATCCCTTACAAGGACACAGTTCATGTTCCCAATGTTGGGGGAGTCCAGAACCAGGGGCCACACACACAGTTTAAGAATAAGGGGTAAGCCATTTAGAACGGTGACGAGGAAACACTTTTTCTCACAGAGAGTGGTGAGTCTGTGGAATTCTCTGCCTCAGAGGGCGGTGGAGGCCGGTTCTCTGGATGCTTTCAAGAGAGAGCTAGATAGGGCTCTTAAAGATAGCGGAGTCAGGGGATATGAGGAGAAGGCAGGAACGGGGTACTGGTTGGGGATGATCAGCCATGATCACATTGAATGGCGGTGCTGGCTCGAAGGGCCAAATGGCCTCTACTCCTGCACCCATTGTCTATTGTCTAACTGCAGATGCTGGAAAAATCAAAAGTAGACAAAAATGCTGGAGAAACTCAGCGGGTGAGGCAGCATCTGTGGAGCGAAGGAATAGGTGACGTTTCGGGTCGAGACCCTTCTTCAGACTGACAGGTGATGATGGTAGAATTTATTTGTCTACCATCACCTATCCATGCATAGGCACAACAAGCTGGAGTAACTCAGCGAATCAGGCAGCATCTCTGGAGAACATGGATCGGTGACGTTTCGGATCGGGACCCTTCTTGATATGTCACTGATCCATGTTCTCCAGAGGTGCTAGTGTGTACAAGTCTCATCTACCCTAATCCAAGGTAGACAAAAAATGCTGGAGAAACTCAGCGGGCGAGGCAGCATCTATGGAGAGAAGGAATAGGTGACATTTCGGGTCGTGAGGAGCCCAAAGCAACACGGTGAAGATTTTTGGCCCCCTATGGCGGGCGCCGGCAGTCGCCGAAAAAGTCGCGTAAGTGGGACAGGCCCATACGTGCATGAAAACCAAGTCAATAGACAATAGGTGCAGGAGTAGGTCATTCGGCCCTTCGAGCCAGCACTGCCATTCAATGTGATCATGGCTGATCATCCCCAATCAGTACCCCGTTCCTGCCTTCTCCTCTGACTCCGCTATCTTTAAGAGCCCTATCTAGCTCTCTCTTGAAAGCATCCAGAGAACCGGCCTCCACCGCCCTCCGAGGCAGAACATTCCACAGACTCACCACTCTCTGCGAGAAAAAGTGTTTCCTCGTCTCCTGTGGCTTCAGGTGAGTGTACGTGACATCACGGCTGTTGCTGGGGACGTCTTGGCACCCGGAGAGATTAATACAACAGATGTGCTCTCTATTTCACTGTCTCTCTGTTTCCAGTGTGCAAACTGACTGCCACGTCACCTACAAATACAACAGCGACTGTGAGCCAAACAAACAAATGCTTCATTTCCTAGAAAATGCTTTTGGCTGGCCGGACTGACGTCAGCAGGTTTCTTTAGGAGGCTTGGATAGCAACTTGCTATTGAATGGGCAGGGAGTGGACGCGCCACCCTTGATGTTAATGACTCCACTGTAAAACGTGGTCCACTCAACCTACTGCACAAGTGCACGTGTGGACATTCTGCACGAGAGGTGCAGTTGGAGGGTTAGCACATTAGCGCAGCTAGCTGTCTGAAGTGAAAGGTCTGTACACCACATCGCGATTTGGATATAATATCTCCATCTCAAGAAGCGTCACAGCTGGTGACAGGACTGAATACTCCCAGTATTAAAGAGTGATCCAATAGTCTAGTTTAGACAATAGACAATAGGTGCAGGAGTAGAGGCCATTCGGCCCTTTGAGCCAGCATCGCCATTCAATGTGATCATGGCTGATCATCCCCAATCAGTACCCCGTTCCTGCCTTCTACCCATATCCCCTGACTCCTCTATTTTTAAGAGCTCTCTCTTGAAAGCATCCAGACATGGGGTGGGAGATTGCAACCTTCACCTGGTCCGCCCCGTTTCGATGAATGCAATCAACCTGGCATGCACCGTCAAATAAGATCAAATAGACCAAGTTGTCCTACAATAGACAATAGGTGCAGGAGTTGTGGCCATTCGGCCCTTCGAGCCAGCACCGCCATTCAATGTGATCATCCCCAATCAGTACCCCGTTCCTGCCTTCTCTCCATACCCCCTGACTCCGCTATCTTTAAGAGCCCTATCTAGCTCTCTCTTGAAAGCATCCAGAGAACCGGCCTCCACCGCCCTCTGAGGCAGAGAATTCCACAGACTCACAACTCTCTGTGTGAAAAAGTGTTTCCTCGTCTCCGTTCTAAATGGCTTACTCCTTATTCTTAAACTTTAGAATCCGTATCCTACAACTTTAGGCCATACGCAAGAAGAAGAAGTTAGGATATGCAGCACGGAAACAGGCCCTTCGGCCCACCGAGTCCGTGCCGACCAGCGATCCCCATGCATTCGCACTATCCTACACACTGGGGACAAGTGTAAAATCTTTACCAAAGCCAATTAAACTACTTTACCAAAGCCAAATAAAAACCAAGATATTTCTTGCTTTAAAATTGCTCTGAGCAGAGAATATTTTCCTGAAGAAAAGTCTGCCTGAACCTACAGCATTTCAATCATCTAGTCACCAGGAGAATCACCACCTTTCTGTGTGAAAATGCAAACTGCGGGCTTTCTGTTAACTATCTCAAAGTTCCTTGTGATGCAGAAGGAGGCCATTCTGCCCATTAGGTCCATGCTGGCTCACATTCCCCTGTAGGTTTTTCTCACTCGCACGCCATCAGCTCCCCACTTACCGACACTGTACGATGGCCAAATAACCTACCAGCGCGTCCTTGGGGATGTGGGAGGAAACCTTGGGGAGCGTTCGGGAAAATCCATGCATTCACAGGGAGAATGTGGGAAGTCCGTGCAGGCAGCACCGGAAGTCGGGATCAAACCAGGATAGCTGGCCTTGCAGTTCTGTCACTATATTGCCCGAGTCAATTGGAAAAGTCCGTTGAGGGGATCTATCGCAGTCGCTGCCTCAAAAAGGCTGGCAGTATCATCAAGGACCCACACCATCCTGGCCACACACTCATCTCCCTGCTACCTTCAGGTAGAAGGTACAGGAGCCTGAAGACTGCAACGACCAGGTTCAGGAATAGCTACTTCCCCACAGCCATCAGGCTATTAAACTCGGCTCGGACAAAACTCTGATCATTAATAGCCCATTATCTGTTATTTGCACTTTATCAGTTTATTTATTCATGCGTGTATATATTTATATAATGGTACACGGACACACTGATCTGTTTTGTAGTCAATGCCTACTATGTGCGATCGTTTCGCCGAACACCTCCGCTCGGTCCGCAATAACCAACCTGACCTCCCGGTGGCTCAGCACTTCAACTCCCCCTCCCACTCCGTATCCGACCTCTCTGTCCTGGGTCTCCTCCATGGCCAGAGCGAGCAACACCGGAAATTGGAGGAACAGCACCTCATATTCCGCTTGGGGAGTCTGCATCCTAGCGGCATAAACATTGAATTCTCCCAATTTTGTTAGTCCTTGCTGTCTCCTCCCATCCCTCAGCCCTCGGGCTCCTCCTCCTCCTCCTTTTTCCTTTCTTCTCCCCCGCCCCTCATCAGTCTGAAGAAGGGTTTCGGCCCGAAACGTTGCCTATTTCCTTCGCTCCATAGATGCTGCTGCACCCGCTGAGTTTCTCCAGCATTTTTGTCTACCTACGATGTTGTGTTGTGCTGAAGCAAAGCAAGAATTTCATTGTCCTATCAGAGACACATGACAATAAACTCTCTTGAATCTCGGCTCATCTTTTAGTTTAGTTTATGACCACCACAGAGACAGAGATAACGTGGAGCGCTTCGTTTTGTTTGCTCTCCAGTCAACTCCTACCACCACACACAAGCAAAAGGGTGGAAGGACTGAAATCTCATTGAAACCTACTGAACAGCGAAAGGCCTGGATGGAGTGGATGTGGAGAGGGTGTTTCCACTCGCGGGAGAGTCTGGGACCAGAGGGCACAGCCTCAGAATTAAAGGATGTACCTTTAGAAAGGAGATGAGGAGAAATCAAAGGATGGTGAACATGTGGAATTCATTGCCACGGACACCTGTGGAGGCAAAGTCATTAGGTATTTTTAAGGTGGAGATTGATAGATTCTTGTGTTTAAGAAGGAACTGCAGATGCTGGAAAATTGAAGGTACACAAAAATGCTGGAGAAACTCAGCGGGTGCAGCAGCATCTATGGAGCGAAGGAAATAGGCAACGTTTCGGGCCGAAACCCTTCTTCAGACTTAAAGAAGGTTTGAAGTCTGAAGAAGGGTTTCGGCCCGAAACGTTGCCTCTTTCCTTCGCTCCATAGATGCTGCTGCACCCGCTGAGTTTCTCCAGCATTTTTGTGTACCATTGATAGATTCTTGATCAGTAAGGATTATGGGGAGAAGGCAGGAGGAATGGGGCCGGGAGAGAACGATAGATCAGCCACGATTGAATGGCGGAGCAGACTCGATGGGCTGACTGGCATAAATTCTGCCCCTATCTCTTGTAAACGTATAATATATAGAATTCAGGAATAATGTATTTACACAGAGGTTGCTGAAAACGCAGATCCTGCAAGCACATGTATTAGTTGAGGCACGTATCATCGCAGCAGTGCTGAACATGCACTGATAGATCAACTCATGATTCAATGACGGAGTAGATCTGTTGGGCCGAATGGCCTAATTCTGCTCATATGACATGGTTGTAGTGGGTAATAGGAGATCCCCTTCTGGAGCAGCATGCAGAGTCTCCATGTTTCAGTGGCTTCTCACCATTTTAACGTCTCAAGTCTCTGAAAATATCAAGGCTGTTCTTTGCTTAAAGAGATATGTGTTTCTTACCTGAAGACCCGCTTGTCGTGACGGCACTGGATCGATGGTGATGGGGGGGGGGCGGCCTTGTCCAGCGCGATGATGTCGGTTCCTCTCACTGGTTGAGCCATGATTGAATGGCGGAGTGGGCCTGATGGGCCGAATGGCCTAAATCTACCCCTACAACTTGTGAACGAAAGGGCCTGTCCCACTTTCACGACCTAATTCACGACCTTTTTTACTCGTGGACATTTTTCATCACTCAGGCTAGAAAAAACGCCCCGACCTACTTGATGCCACGAGTACCTACGACTAGCATCACGGCCTGCTACGACCTACCTACGACCTCGTGACGACCATGCTGCGAGTATGAGTCAAGGGCAAACTCGGCAGAGGTTGTGGAAGTGGGACAGGCCCTTTAGCCGGTCAGGCAGCATCTCTGGAGAATATGGGATAGGTGACGTTTCGGGTGATGTTTTGGCTTTTTTCATAAACCAGCATCTGCAGTTCCTCGTTTCTATCTTCCACCCTCTAAAATGTACTGTATTACTACATAACATGTAAACAGAAGCTAAATAAAAGTGTGTTGGGATATTGATTAACAGAAAAATAACAGCCAATGACCAGCATAAACAATTCATTGCCACAGACGGCTGTGGAGGCCAAGACATTGGGTTTTTTTTAAAGCGGAGATTACTAGGTTCTTGATTAGTAAGGGTGTCAAAGGTTACGGTGAGAAGGCAGGAGAATAGATAGGGTTGAGTGAGAGAGAAAGATGGATCAGCCATGATTGAATGGTGGAGCAGGCTCGATGGGCCGAATGGCATAAATTCCGCTACGATGTCTGATAAATCTATATTACTAAAAGTCTGATCTTGACCGCTTTTGGCTCGCTGTGCTGCGATGTCCAAGAGAACGCCGCCACCTACAGCCGTAATTTTTGGCCACCTCGCTCAGAGCCCCCCTCCGCCTTCCGGGACCGGAGGATTTTTCCCATCGATGAAAAATCAGAGAGATATTAATGTTTTTAAATAATTTGCCATTCTCTCTGCTGCCCCTGCTGGAGGGAGGGGGAGGGACTATAAAACCAGGAAATGGTGTGCCTCACTCAGTCTCTGCAAGATGGAGGAAGCCAGAGGGTCACGTCTCTCTGAGCTCTGAATAACACTGAACACATGTCTACTCAACTGTGAGTGCCCTTAATGTGGTTTGAAAATGAAAATATGATTGTTATGAAGTAAAAATGCACTGCAAATGGTTGTTTGGGTTGAAGTAAAAATGCACAGCAAATAGTTGTTTAGGTTGAAGTAATTGGTGAAGAGGTGGAATATTGCATCGGGGGACAGCCTTCCCGTGTGAACATGGGACCCAACGGGTCCCACTTAGTCTAGTATGAGACAAGTATCATTTTCAGGGCAGCTCAGGTCAAGGGCAAACTCGGCAGAGGTCGTGAATTAGGTTGTGAAAGTGGGACAGGCCCATTACAGCGCTTGCAGCGCCGGAGACCCCTGTTCGCGCTTGTTTGTACGGAGTTTGTACGTTCTCCCCGAGATCTTCGGTTTCCTCCCACACTCTGAAGACGTGCAGGATTTTTAGGTTAGGTGGCTTGTTTAAAGTGTAAATTGTCCCTAGTGTGTGTGTGGGATAGTGTTAGTTTGCGGGGGGGATCGTTGGTCGGCCCGGACCCGGTGGGCCGAAGGGCCTGTTTCCGCGCTGTATCTCTAAGCCAAACACTGTGCGCGTTTTTGGGTAGACAAAAGTGCCGGAGAAACTCCGCGGGTGCGGCAGCATCTATGGAGCGAAGGAAATAGGCAACGTTTCGGCCCGAAACCCTGAAGGAAATAGGCAACGTTTCGGCCCGAAACCCTGAAGGAAATAGGCAACGTTTCGGCCCGAAACCCTGAAGGAAATAGGCAACGTTTCGGCCCGAAACCCTGAAGGAAATAGGCAACGTTTCGGGCCGAAACCCTTTCGGGTTTCGTCCCGAAACGTTGCCTATTTCCTTCGCTCCATAGATGCTGCCTCACCCGCTGAGTTTCTCCAGCACTTTTGTCAACCTTCGATTTTTTTCCAGCATCTGCAGTTCCTTCTTAAACACCGTGTGCGTCTCGCTCCTCAGGCTACGACTTTGGTTCACCGAACGCGTCGACTGCATCATCATGCTCTTCGACGTCCGCAAACTGGACATCTCGGACGAGTTCTCGGACGTGATCAAGGCCATGGTCGGATAGTCGGCGACTAAACCGTCTCCCCCACCTGGTTTGTCAGGTGAGGAGGGGGCTGTGGACCTCCCAGCAGGACCAAAAAACCAGACCTGTCAAAGGGCGGATGAGCTCCTAGCGAGCCAACGGCCGTCCACACTTCAGCAGAAGTTGCGATCACTGTCGTACACGGCATTGTAAGGAACGATGATGATTCCGCCATCCACCATCCATTCATAGCAAAAGGATTTGAGTATAGGAGCAGGGAGGTTCTACTGCAGTTGTACAGGGTCTTGGTGAGACCACACCTGGAGTATTGCGTACAGTTTTGGTCTCCTAATCTGAGGAAATACATTCTTGCCATTGAGGGAGTACAACTGTGTTATGTTGTGTGGACTTTCAGTGTTTGTGCTTTTTTTTAAATCCTATTTTATTTTTAATATGTTTTATTATTTATTATTATTTATTTATTTTTATTTTTATGATACTGCCTGTAAGGAAATTCATTTCGTTGTCTCTAACTGAGACAATGCCAATAAATTTGAATACAATACAATACAATAGAAGGTTCAGGACTTTCATATGAAGAAAGACTGGATAGACTCGGCTTGTACTCGCTAGAATTTAGAAGATTGAGGGGGGATCTTATAGAAACTTACAAAATTCTTAAGGAGTTGGACAGGCTAGATGCAGGAAGATTGTTCCCGATGTTGGGGAAGTCCAGAACAAGGGGTCACAGTTTAAGGATAAGGGGGGGAAGTCTTTTAGGACCGAGATGAGAAAAAAAAATTCACACAGAGAGTGGTGAATCTGTGGAATTCTCTGCCACAGAAAGTAGTTGAGGCCACAGTTCATTGGCTATATTTAAGAGGGAGTTAGATGTGGCCCTTGTGGCTAAAGGGATCAAGGGGTATGGAGAGAAGGCAGGTACAGGATACTGAGTTGGATGATCAGCCATGATCATATTGAATGGTGGTGCAGGCTCGAAGGGCCGAATGGCCTACTCCTGCACCTATTTTCTATGTTTCTATGTCTATGTCCCATCCACATTAGCCCCACCTGCTCCCATTTGGTCCATATCCTATTCATGTGCCTGTCCAAATGTATTTTTAAAATGTTGTTATAGTACCCGCAAACCTTGCAGCAGAGGCAGAGGAGAGAGGTTGGAGGGTAAGGGTGTGTCCAGTGGAGGTGGGGTGCAGGGGCTTTGTAGCCAGTTCCACCGCAAGGCTCATGAGGGAAGTAGGAGTCGGAGGGCAGGCACAAAGGAGGGCAATAAAAGAGCTTGCCAATGCTGCCGAACGGAGCAGTCACTGGCTGTGGCTGAAGAGGAAAGATGCTGTCTGGATGCCACGTGACTATCTAGAGGCTAACAGTAAGACACACACCCAGGTCTGATCACCCTGCGGTGGGCCTGCCTGCCTCGACTGAGGGTCTCTTGTGATAAAAGGCCAAAACACCCAGTGACGTTAAGGTACACAACTGAAGATGTGTCTGATTGGTAGCAAATTCACCGAGTGGTCATCTCCAAGAATGGCAATTGTAGGGAAATCTTCGGGATTGTAACACCCAGTCCTACGAATCAATCTGCCTCATCTATCTCCTTGTTCCACATACCCACCCTTCTTCTGTGTGAAAAGATTCCTATTACATCTTTCCCCTCTCGCCTTTAACCCATGTCCTCCGGTTCTTGATTCCCCTACTCTGGGTAAAAGACTCTAAAAGGCGTATTGGCTCCATCTATTCCCCTCATGATTGTCTACAAGATCACCTCCCTCAGCCTCCTGCACTCCGAGGAGTTCCAAAGATCCAGAACAACTCGTGGACTAACGGGACTTACTGGCGGGAAAATGGGATGGGGCATCTTGGCATTGGCATGGATGAGCTAGACAATAGACAATAGGTGCAGGAGTAGGCCATTCGGCCCTTCGAGCCTGCACCGCCATTCGATATGATCATGGCTGATCATCCAACTCAGTATCCCATCCCTGCCTTCTCTCCATACCCCCTGATCCCTTTAGCCACAAGGGACACATCTAACTCCCTCTTAAATATAGCCAATGAACTGGCCTCAACTACCTTCTGTGGCAGAGAATTCCACAGATTCACCACTCTCTGTGTAAAAAATGATTTTCTCATCTCGGTCCTAAAATACTTCCCCCTTTATCCTTAAACTGTGTGACCCCCTTGTTCTGGACTTCCCCAACATCGGGAATAATCTTCCTGCATCTAGCCTGTCCAACCCCTAAAGAATTTTGTAAGTTTCTATAAGATCCCCCCTCAATCTTCTAAATTCTAGCGTGTACAAGCCGAGTCTATCCAGTCTTTCTTCATATGAAAGTCCTGCCATCCCAGGAATCAGTCTGGTGAACCTTCTCTGTACTCCCTCTATGGCAAGAATGTCTTTCCTCTGTGGCCCCTGGTTCTCCTCTCTCTTCCGGATCCCAGTAGGTACAAACCTAACACTCTGCAGTCTTTCCCCATGAAATACCAAGCCGGTAAAGGAAAAGAGGTGAAGTGCAGGGGAGAGAAAGGATTAGGATAAACAAATTGGATTAGATGAAGTCAGGCAGGGAGAGGCAAATACACCACCAGCATATCGCAGTGGGGCCCACAAATGCCTCGCATTTTGTTCTGCATATTTCATGTATAACGAAGCACTTGCAAGCTTCAGTGATCTTAACAAAAAATGATTGGAAGATAAAGCCGGAATGGTTAGTGGCTTGGGATGACTGGGAAAACCTAAAGGGCCTGTCCCACTTACTCGATTTTTCTCGGACACATGCCGGCACTCACAGCGGTGTTGAAAGTCCAGCGGCGACCAGATAAAGGTACGACTCTTTGGGCAGCTACTCACGACCATACAGGCGTCATACTGACGTCATACTGACGCCTGTATGGTCGTGAGTAGTCGCCCAAAGAGTCGTACCTTTTTCTGGTTGCCGCTGGATTTTCAACATGGTGAAAATTTTCGCTGACTTTTATCGGCAAGTCACCGAAAAAAATCCGGTATGTGGGACTGGCCCTTAAGGGGGAAGAGGTTTGCACTTACCTGAATTCAGGTGTGGAATAGAATTGAGAGTGAAGGGGCCTATCCCACTTGGGCATGTCATTTACGCCACATCCTAAAAATTGGTTGGCGCGCGTGGCGAGGCGTGGTGAGGCGTGGTGGCGTACCCAGTGACGCGCGGCGCCCCAGGATTTTGGAATGCTCAAAATCCTCGCGCGCCACCTGCGTGACGTATCCCTTGCGCATGTTGACGGCGCACGCTGACGTACCGACGGCGTACGTGTAGCTCGTGGTGACGCATGGTCATGCACGGCGACGCACGAACGTTGCCTGTGCTACGCTGCCTCAAAAAGGCTGGCAGTATCATCAAGGACCCACACCATCCTGGCCACACACTCATCTCCCCGCTACCTTCAGGTAGAAGGTACAGGAGCCTGAAGACTGCAACGTCAAGGTTCAGGAATAGCTGCTTCCCCACAGCCATCAGGCTATTAAACCTGGCTCGGACAAAACTCTGAACATTAATAACCCATTTTCTGTTATTTGCACTTGATCAGTTTATTGATTCATGTGTGTATATACGTATATAATGGTATAGGGACACACTGACCTGTTTTGTAGTCAATGCCTACTATGTTGTGTTGTGCTGAAGCAAAGCAAGAATTTCATTGTCCTATCGGGGACACGTGACAATAAACTCACTTGAACTTGAACTTGAACTTATTATGCGTCACCGTGCGTCAACGTCCGTAACCATGCGCCGCCCGTAAGCCGTCGGCCCGCCATTTGAGCGCCGCACCACGTGACCACCCGTGTATAAAGCGCGCGTAGTTTTGAAAAATTTTCCCTGGGAAAATCCTTGCCACGGAGATCGGACTAAGCACGAACGACATCGCAAATGGCTCCTAAAAGGAGCAGGGCCCTCAAGAGCACTTGGCGCGCGACACTGTCGTACTGCTAGACGATTTTCACGCCACAGTCACTACCGGTCTGTCGCGTAAATGACGCGCAAATGACGCCCAAGTGGGACGTTTCAATGCGCCAATGAGTCAAGCTGAGATGTGAAGTAAAGCTTGACACATATTTACCTCAAAGAAACACCTGATGTGATCAACTTGTGTGAGTCACTGAAGTCATGGCAAGTCAGGTCAGGAATAGAGCTGACGGTATCGATGCGGTGAAACTTAAAGAGAGGTTGGATTTATTCAAAGCTCAGTTTAATCGAGAGTTACAGCATGGAAACCAGCCCTTCGGCCCACCGAGCCTACCCCAACCGCTAATCACCCATTCACACCAGCCCTTCGGTCCCCCCGACCCCCCCCCCCCATCCCCCTCCCCCAGGATTTCCGCCCATGTACATAGGACTCTAGTCTCCACATTGATGTTGTTGATTTACCTGAGCAAGAAGCCTGGCCATCTAAAATCTGAAGAAGGGTTTCGGCCCGAAACGTTGCCTATTTCCTTTGCTCCATGGATGCTGCTGCACCCGCTGAGTTTCTCCAGCATTTTTGTCTCCCATCTAAAACCGTCGCAGCCAATACCAAATGCTGGCACTGCCTGGGCGAAAGGGGCAGGGAAGTCAATCCCAGACTTGCTACGAACTCCCACATCCCGAGACTGAATGTACTAAGCAAATGGATCGTGCTCCGTTGGCAGCGATCTGCGGCCAAACGGATGGCAGTGTCAGTGCGCAGGTGAATATCACTGCAGTCGGAGGCTATCGTTGCGGCACTGTGCAAGCTCAACGACTTTATTCATCATCGCCCCCTTGTTTCTTCGGCCTATACCCCTCCATGAAGTTGGCGTGCTTCTGCCGGAGGATCTCTTGCTGCTTCTTGAAGCCGTTAAGCCTGCGGGAAACAAAAAGTGTGAGCGTGGGGGAGGGGGAGGGGGCTAAAGGGGTCCCGAGGGATGACAACCGGTTACAAGCACGAAAGGCAGGAAGTTTCATTGCTGGTCACCCCGTCGGTCCCTGGACTCCATTTGTACAAGCTAGAGGCAGGAAACATGTCCCCGATGTTGAGGGAGCTCGCCAGGTTAATTCCCGGGATGGCGGGACTGTCGTACAGTGGCGGACTGGCCAGGGTGTCAGCTTGCCCGATGGCAAGTGGGCCCCTGATGAAGTGGGCCCCCTATATCAAGTGGGCCCCTGATGAAGTGGGCCCCCTATATCAAGTGGGCCCCTGATGAAGTGGGCCCCCTATATCAAGTGGTCCCCTGATGAAGTGGGCCCCCTATATCAAGTGGGCCCCTGATGAAGTGGGCCCCCTTTGTCTCCTGGCAACCAATATTTTTAGACCCAGTCCGCCACTGCTGTCGTATGTTGAAATAATGGAGCGACTGGGCTCGTACACACTGGAATTTAGAAGGGTGAGAGGATATCTTATTGAAACATACAAAATTATTAAGGGTGTGGACACGCTAGAGGCAGGAAACATGCTCCCGATGTTGGGGGAGTGCACTGTAGATTCACCAGGTTAATTCCCAGGATGGCGGGACTGTCATATGCTGAGAGAATGGAGCGGCTGGGCTTGTACACTCTGGAGTTTACAAGGATGAGAGAGGATCTTATTGAAACATTTCAGATTATTAAGGGATTGGACACGCTAGAGGCAGGAAACATGTTCCTGATGTTATGGGAGTCCAGAACCAGGGGCCACTGTTTAAGAATAAGGGGTAAGCCATTTAGAACGGAGATTAGTAAAAACATTTTCACACAGAGAGTTGTGAGTCTGTGGAATTCTCTGCCTCAGAGGGCGGTGGAGGCCAGTTCTCTGGCAACTTTCAAGAGAGAGCTAGATAGGGCTCTGGAAGATAGTGGAGTCAGGGGATGTGGGGAGAAGGCAGGAACGGGGTACTGATTGGGGACGATCAGCCGTCTGTGGCAATGAGTTCCACAGATTCACCGCCCTCTGACGAAAGAAATTTCTCCTCATCTCCTTGCGAGAAGAACGTCCTTTAATTCTGAGGCTGTGACCTCAGAATGTGGCCGTCTGGGTTGCAAAGTGACCTCAGAATGTTGCCTGGGTTTCAACAACTAAGTTACAGAGATAGGTTGAATAAGTTAGGTCTTTATTCTCTGGAGCGCAGAAGGTTAAGGGGGGGACTTGATAGAGGTCTTTAAAATGATGAGAGGGATAGACAGAGTTGACGTGGATAAGCTTTTCCCATTGAGAGTAGGGAAGATTCAAACAAGAGGACATGACTTCAGAATTAAGGGACAGAAGTTTAGGGGTAACATGAGGGGGAACTTCTTTACTCAGAGAGTGGTAGCGGTGTGGGATGAGCTTCCAGTGGAAGTGGTGGCGGCAGGTTCGTTGGTATCATTTAAGAATAAATTGGATAGGCATATGGATGAGAAGGGAATGGAGGGTTATGGTATGAGTGCAGGCAGGTGGGACTAAGGGAAAAAAAATTGTTCGGCGCGGACTTGTAGGGCCGAGATGGCCTGTTTCCGTGCTGTAATTGTTATATGGTTATATGGTTACTCGCGCGAGGGGGGCTTGTGCACCCTTGGGGGTTCTGCCTGTGAGGCAGGCAGGCGGGAGCCCGCAGGAGAGGGTGGGCGTTTATCCCCCGGGGCCTACGTGTGGTACCGCACACTTGAGTCCACAGAGAGCTGTGACGCTCACGCCAGGCCCAGATTATGCCTTGGACCTGATTGTGCGCATTGAAATGAAGCTGCCTGCTATTGTGTGCCCGGCGACTGGAGCTCTTGTTCCAAGTCAAGGCACGGCGGAAGTATCCATACTTTGCATTCAGCCCTTTGAATGGGGAACGCGATACCCGACAGTAGGTGACTTGTTTTCATCTGGTTATCAGACACCCCCCTCCCCACCTTATCCCCCCTCCCCCCCCCCCACCCTATCCCCCCCCCTCCCCTTCTCCAATCAGTCTCAAAGGGATCATTCTTAACGCAACGTCTATGGCAACAGAATCTGATGGTGGCTGTGGTGGGGCAGTGAGAGAGAGAGCATGCTGAGAAGTGGGACCCCCAGCCTCAATGCCCCCCCCCCGACCAACCCGACCCCTCGCCACTTCAGTAGCTCGGCAGCTGCAGAGGGTGCTAATCCCTCTGATGGACACAGACTCCCTGTGACGTGTTCCGCTGAAGTGTTGCTTGTGTATCACGCTTGGCGGGCCCTGACAAAGAGGCTGCAGGTCCCACACGCAACCTAATCTCACCCCAACACCCACCCCACCCCCCCCCAACACCCACCCCACCCCCCCCCCAACACCCACCCCACCCCCCCCCCCCCCCCCCCAACACCCACCCCACCCCCCCCCCCCAACACCCCCCCACCCCCCGCTCGCTATCCCTCACTGAACCCCGCAAAAGGGCCACATCTCGGCCCGAGAATCCTCATCCAACTCCATGCCTGGTCTCACCCTCCCCCGCCTCTTTTCCTCACAGAGAGTGGTGAGTCTGTGGAATTCTCTGCCTCAGAGGGCGGTGGTGGCCGGTTCTCTGGATGCTTTCAAGAGAGAGCTAGATATGGCTCTTATAGATAGCGGAGTCGGGGGGATATGGGGAGAAGGCAGGAACGGGGTACTGGTTGGGGACGATCAGCCATGATCACATTGAATGGCGAATGGTGCAGGCTCGAAGGACCGAATGGCCTCTACTCCTGCACCTGTTGTCTATGTTTCTATGTTTCTATGTTTTTTGAGGACAGTGTTTGTGGAGTTGCGATGCTATCCAATCCGTGGATCATTTGGATAAACTGGTGGCATCTTCCAACCTTGCGCGAAGCAAGGAAAGGCATCTCTAATGGTTAATCGCAGCGGCAGACTGGAGACCAGAGACTGATAGAAATCAGTGGAAGTATAGGAGCTGAGTGTAAAGATCAAACACTAAACCAGCTACCAAAGGATGAAAGTACAAAGCTGTCCGCTGTTACAGAATTCAGTCACCACCTGTTTAAACTGAACTTTAAGCCAGCCGAGACACAAGTGGCAGGTCTAGAAACTTTCCATCCAACTCACACAAGAGACACCACCCCTACACTAGGGATGTTTTCACTATCTTGATACTTCTTTGTCACATAGTGTTTAAGAAGGAACTGCAGATGCTGGAAAAAACATCCAAGGACCCAAGCAGTCGTTCCAGGTGCGGCAGAGGTTCACCTGTACCTCCTCCAACCTCATCTACTGCATCCGCTGCTCTCGGTGTCAGCTGATCTACGTCGGTGAGACCAAGCGCAGGCTTGGCGATCGCTTCGCCCGACACCTCCGCTCAGTTCGCAATAACCAACCTGATCTCCCGGTGGCTCAGCACTTCAACTCCTCTTCCCATTCCGAATCCCACCTTTCTGTCCTGGGCCTCCTCCATAGCCAGAGTGAATCCCACCGCAAATTGGAGGAGCAGCACCTCATATTTCGCTTGGGCAGTTTACACCCCAGCGGTATGAACATTGACTTCTCCAATTTCAGGTAGTCCCTGCTTTCTCCCTCCTTCCCCTCCCCTTCCCAGCTCTCCCACAGCCCACTGTCTCCACCTCTTCCTTTCTTCTTCCCGCCCCCGCTCCCCCATCCCCACATCAGTCTGAAGAAGGGTCTCGACCCGAAAACGTCACCTATTTCCTTCGCTCCATAGATGCTGCCTCACCCGCTGAGTTACTCCAGCATTTTTGTCTACCTTCCTTTGGCCCATTTAGTCTACACAAGATAGTCTTCGCTATTTTTCTCTCTCAATTTCTCCCAGATTCAATCACCCACCTACACAATCTGAATGTTTTGCAGTGTCTAAAATGACCTAAACCCCCTGCACATCGAGACCAGTAGAGGCTCGACCCGAAATGTCACCTGTCCATGTTCTCCAGAGTTACTGCCTGACCTGCTGAGTTACTCTGTGCTAGAAACATAGAAAATAGGTGCAGGAGGAGGCCATTCGGCCCTTCGAGCCAGCACCACCATTCATTGTGATCATGGCTGATCGTCCCCAATCAATAACCCGTGCCTGCCTTCTCCCCATATCCCGTGATTCCACTAGCCCCTAGAGCTCTATCTAGCTCTCTCTTAAATCCATAAATTCACAACTCTCTGGGTGAAAACGTTTTTTCTCACCTCTGTCTTAAATGGCCTCCCCTTTATTCTAAGACTGTGGCCCCTGGTTCTGGACTCGCCCAACATTGGGAACATTTTTCCTGCATCTAGCTTGTCCAGTCCTTTTATAATTTTATATGTTTCTATAAGATACCCCCTCATCCTTGTAAACTCCAGTGAATACAAGCCTAGTCTTTTCAATCTTACCTCATATGACAATCCCGCCATCCCAGGGATCAATCTCGTGAACCTACGCTGCACTGCCTCAATCACAAGGATGTCCTTCCTCAAATTAGGAGACCAAAACTGTACGTACTACTCCAGATGTGGCCTCACCAGAGCCCTATGCAACTGCAGAAGAACCTCTCTACTCCTATAGAACCTCTTTACTCCTATATACTGCTGTTATGCTGTTGAGATTTTGCGTTGAGTTTTCTTGTCACGTGTGCCGAGGTGCAGTGAAAAGCTTTTAGTTGCGTGCTAACCGGTCAGCGGAAAGACAATGCGTGATTACAATCGATCCGTTCACCGTACAGATAAATGATAAATGGAATAACATGAATGAACTAGCATCTGCAGTTCTTTGTTTCGACATTTTGACTGCATGTCTTTGGGATATCTGTAGAAAATGGCCAGTAGCGGTCACTGTGGCGCAGCGGTAGAGTTGCTGCCTTACAGCGAATGCAGCGCCGGAGACCCGGGTTCCATCCCGACTATGGGTGCTGTCTGTGTGGAGTTAGTACGTTCTCCCCGTGACCCGTGACCAATCCCATCCGCCCGCCCTCGGGCTCCTCCCCCTCCTCCCCTTTTCCTTCTTTCTCCCACCCCCCATCAGTCTGAAGAAGGGTTTCGGCCCGAAACGTCGCCTATTTCCTTCGCTCCATAGATGCTGCTGCACCCGCTGAGTTTCCCCAGCAATTTTGTGTACCTTCGATATTCCAGCATCTGCAGTTCCCTTTTGAACACTAACCTACAAACCTGTATGTCTTTGGGTGTCTGGGAGGAAACCGAAGATCTCTGAGAAAAGCCACGCAGGTCACGTGGAGAATGTCCAAACTCTGTAGAGACAGCTCCCATAGTCGGGATCGAACCCGGATCTCTGGCGGTGTAAGCGCTGTAAAGGGCCTGTCCCACTTTCACGACCTAATTCACGTCCTTTTTTCACTCGTGGACATTTTTCATCAGGCTAGAAAAAACGTCCCGACCTACTTGATGCCACGAGTACCTACGACTAGCATCACGGCCTGCTACGACCTACCTACGGCCATGCTGCGAGTATGAGTCAAGGGCAAACTCGGAAGAGGTCGTGAATTAGGTCGTGAAAGTGGGACAGGCCCTTAATGCAGCAACTCTACCTCTGCGCCTCCATGCCGCCCCTGTGTCTATCATTTTGTTTTAATAATCTGCTCCATTCTTTGTTAGGACTGTGAACTTCCTCCGGCATATCTATCATCAGTTACGTGAGAGGTGTGAGATCGATCTTTTATCCTGTACGTCGAAGGTACAGCTATTTTGGTCATGAGGTATTTGGGGTGGACTCTCAGTCTACAGTCCTCGAGATTGTACTTTCCCTGGTGAGACTGAATTGATATCTTAACCTTCAGATAATTATCACAATCACGTCCTAATTATAACAGTGGCAGAGGTTCAAAACCACAGAGAAGGGTTGAAAAGCAAATTAAAAACAAAACGAAAGACTGGTTTTGTGAAAAATTAGAAAGCGTACATTGAAGATTCTTCCTAAACATCAGGAGGAGGTAAAAGCAAAAAAAATACCAGGTTAATTCCCGGGATGGCGGGAGTCATATGCTGAGAGAATGGAGCGGCTGGAAAAATACGCCCGACCTACTTGATGCCACGAGTACCTACGACTAGCATCACGGCCTGCTACGACCTACCTACGACCACCTACGACCTCGTGACGACCATGCTGCGAGTAAGAGTCAAGGGCAAACTCGGCAGAGGTCGTGAATTAGGTCGTGAAAGTGGGACAGGCCCTTAAGATTGTTAAGGGCTTGGACACGCTAGAGGCAGGAAACGTGTTCCCGATGTTGGGGGAGTCCAGAACCAGGGGCCACACACACACACAGTTTAAGAATAAGGAGTAAGCCATTTAGAACAGAGACGAGGAAACACTTTTTCTTACAGAGAGTGGTGAGTCTGTGGAATTCTCTGCCTCAGAGGGCGGTGGAGGCCGGTTCTCCGGATACTTTCAAGAGAGAGCTAGATAGGGCTCTTAAAGATATGGAGAGAAGGCAGGAACGGGGTACCGATTGGGGATGATCAGCCATGATCACATTGAATGGCGGTGCTGGCTCGAAGGGCCGAATGGCCTACTCTTGCACCTATTGTCTATTGTCAGGGGCTAGGTAGTTCTGAAGAAGGGTTTCGACCTGAAATGTCTTCTATTGCTTCTCTCCAGAGATGCTGCCTGATCCGCTGAGTAAAGGGGCTGTCCCACTTTCATGACCTAATTCACGACCTCTGCCGAGTTTGCCCTTGACTCATACTCGCAGCATGGTCGTCACGAGGTCGTAGGTAGGTCGTAGCAGGCCGTGATGCTAGTCGTAGGTACTCCTGGCATCAAGTAGGTCGGAGCGTTTTTCTGCAGGAACTGGTTGCAGTTTTCCCCAACATTGCGACTCCATTTTAACATGCATTGGCTTCAAGCTACCTGGAGGCATTTGGAAAGGTGCTGGGAAAAATGCACATTGCTTTTCTCACCAGAGAACAAGAAACCGTTTGGCAAAATATTAACTTTGGCCAGCACCAACTCCCAACAGCTCCAGATCCGTGCAAAAACGGAATCTGATCTGAGAACTTAACATAGGCATGAAGGGGAGTTCTTTGGATTTATAAATGAAGGGAAGGTGATGTTCCACAGGGATCGTTACTTGGATCGAACCCAGTTACAGCAGGCAGACCTAATGTGGGCTCTGGGAATGGAAGCACAATTTCAAAATCCGTTGCAACGTGAGTTAGGAGATATCTATTAGCGGCATGTACACCGACATAGGTAAGTGTGAATTACTTTCCGACACGGATCACTCCCAATTAATCCTGGTAGGTACTCCGTGGGGAAAAAGTCTAGGACTGGACGGGTTCAGACATATTTCTCACCAAAGGCAGTGACACAGATTAACGAGGGTGAAAGGAAAACGCAAATCCAAGCTTTGGTGGGGCTGGTTGGTTTCTGGAGGGGGGGGGGGGTGGGTGGAAAGGTCAAAACAGCAGAGATATTCGGTAAAAAAGTTGAATTTAATCTTCGTTAGACCACACTGAGTGCACAGTCATGGTTCTGGTATCCAGTTTACAAAGAGGCGAGACAAGCATTGGAAAAGATGTGGCAAAGAGTTGCAGCAATTGCAACAGGAGAGAGAGATTATACTATGACAACAATACTGGGGCTCTTTTCTCTGGAAAAGAGGAGATGTAATACAGGGTTTAAGAAGGAACTGCAGGTGCTGGAAAATCGAAAGGCAAGAGGGCCTGAAAACATCGGACTGGCTGCGGAGGCCACAAATAGGCCCCGACCTCGGGTGATTCACAGAGGAAGAGGACTTAACTTTTTGATGCCTTTCCCCACAGTGGAACATTTACAATACAATACCGTTTATTTCTCATTTGAACCTCACATCAAGTTTTACACAGAGAGTGGTGAATCTGTGGAATTCTCTGCCACAGAAGGTAGTTGAGGCCACAGTTCATTGGTTATATTTAAGAGGGAGTTAAATGTGGCCCTTGTGGCTAAAGGGATCAGGGGGTGTGGAGAGAAGGCAGGGATGGGATAGTGAGTTGGATGATCAGCCATGATCATATCGAATGGCAGTGCAGGCTCGAAGGGCCGAATGGCCTACTCCTGCACCTATTTTCTATGTTTCAAACGAACTTTGGTTTCTGCAGTCATACAACAAGAAAAGAACCGAGACACACACCCAACACAATCCACACAAACATCCATCACAGCGAATCTCCTCCTCACTGTGATGGAAGGCAAAGTCTTGTCTCTCCCCTGCTCTCCATTCTTCTCCCGATGTCAAAGTCAAAGTCAAAGCCCTCGGCGGGGCGCTAGATAGTCCCGTGGCCATTTAAAGCCGTTAAAGATTCTGTTGTGGGGGGACGTTCATGTTAGAAACATAGACACATCGAAAATAGGTGCAGGAGAAGGCCATTCGGCCCTTCGAGCCTGCACCGCCATTCGATATGATCATGGCTGAATGTTGAATTTTGTGTTGTGTTGTTTTTCTTTTTTTAATTTTTTCTATGGATGTACGGAAACTTAATTATTTCTTTTATGTAAAGCACTTTGGTTTCAACCGCCAGTTGATTTAAACGTGCTATATGAATAAAATATACATACTTACTAGACAAAAATGCTGGAGAAACTCAGCGGGTGAGGCAGCATCTATGGAGCGAAGGAAATAGGCAACGTTTCGTTCCGAAACGTTGCCTATTTCCTTCGCTCCATAGATGCTGCCTCACCCAATGTAATAAAGGGTGTCGGCTACTGAGTGGTTTTGTTAGGGTTAGCGTTAATGCAGGGAAGATGCAGGTGAGCGAGTTGAGAACTGGGGGCCACTACCAAGTCCTAGGTGCTCGTGGCATCAAGTAGGTCGGGGCGTTTTTCTAGCCTGATGAAAAATGTCCACAAGGTCGTGAATTAGGTCGTAAAAGTGGGACAGGCCCCTTAAACGTACCCAGAGGCTCCAGTACATTTTCCAAGCTGACTCATCTTGTGATGTGTCCTGAGCTGCGAGTGTTTATGCTGCTCAGCCGTTTGATTAATGAAGTGGTCTTGCGTTCAAAGATCTGCTGATCCTCCCTATTTTGATCTGGGATTCGGGATCCAAGCAGACTATTTCTTGGCGTGGCCACTCTTTCATTGGCCTGCGTCAACTCATGGACGCCTGCCCAGTGCAAGGATTGCGTTCTGAAGCGCTGCTCTGCCGTTTACACTCCCCCACTCTTGGCTGAGAGCTGCCTACGATCCTATCCAATGGAGTTACCAGCAAAGTAACTCAAAACCCACGCTAAACCAACCCAGCCACAGACGGCTGTGGAGGCCAAGACCGTGGATATTTTTAAGGCTGTGATAGATAGATTCTTGATTCGTATGGGTGTCAGGGGTTGAGGGGAGAAGGCAGGAGAATGGGGTCACGAGGGAGAGATAGATCAGCCGTGACTGAATGGCGGAGTAGACTTGACGGGCCGAATGGCCTAATTCTGCTCCTGTCACTCATGGTACAGCAAGTTGAGTATAGTTTTAGAGATACTGCGCAGAAACAGGCTCTTCAGCAACACCGAGTCCGCGCTGACCAGCGATCACCCCGCACACTAGCACTATCTTACAGACAGAGTTTAGAGTTAGATAGGACTCTTAAAGACAGCGGAGTCAAGGGATATGGGGAGACGGTAGGAACGGGGTACTGATTGTGGATGATCAGCCACGATCGCATTGAATGGCGGTGCTGGCTGGAAGGATCCTTCCTGCAGTCGCTGTGTAGACGGCTCCTGCTTCCTCTTTGTCCGCCAGCTGTGGGCACAGTGTGATCGAAAACCCTTTCAGCATCTGGCAGGGATGGTGGTCCTCAATTGGAGGTCTTTCTGTGTGGGATTCGCCCCCCCCCCCACCGCCCCCTTCACCCTCCCCACTCCCTTCTCTCTTTACCTCGGGGTCCTGAGACGGAGAGCGTTGCACAGATGTTACAGATGTTTAACTAGTTTCACACATTCCCCCAAGTCACCTGTAATATCCACATCCTGGAAGAGTCTGTACAAGAAGCATATAAATAAAATGGTGACTGTGATGTAGTGTGTGCTGGGTTGCAGCCCCTGTTCGAATATGTGAAAGGAATACTGAACGATTACTAGATGTATAATGTTTAAGAAGGAACTGCAGATGTAGGAAAATCGAAGGTGGACAAAAGTGCTGGAGAAACTCAGCGGGTGAGGCAGCATCTACGGAGCGAAGGGAATAGGCGATGTTTTGGGTCGATACCCTTCTTCAGACTACTAGATAGAAACATAGAAAATAGATGCAGGAGTAGAGGCCATTCGGCCCTTCGAGCCTGCACCGCCATTCAATATGATCATGGCTGATCATCCAACTCAGTATCCTGTACCTGCCTTCTCTCCATACCCCCTGATCCCTTTAGCCACAAGGGCCACATCTAACTCGCTCTTAAATATAGCCAATGAACTGTGGCCTCAACTACCTTCTGTGGCAGAGAATTCCACAGATTCACCACTCTCTGTGTGAATTTTTTTTTCTCATCTCGGTCCTAAAAGACATCCCCCTTATCCTTAAACTGTGACCACTAGTTCTGGACTTCCCCAACATCGGGAACAATCTTCCTGCATCTAGCCTGTCCAACCCCTTAAGAATTTTGTAAGTTTCTATAAGATCCCCCCTCAATCTTCTAAATTCTAGTGAGTACAAGCCGAGTACAGCCATGATCATATTGAATGGCGGTGCAGGCTCGAAGGGCCGAATGGCCTACTCCTGCACCTATTTTCTATGTTTCTATGTTTCTAAAATGCTGGAGAAACTCAGCGGGTGAGGCAGCATCTATGGAGCGAAGGAATGGGCGACGTTTCGGGTCGAGAAGAACGGTCTCGACCCGAAACGTCACCTATTCCTTCGCTCCATGGATGCTGCCTCACCCGCTGAGTTTCTCCAGCGTTTTTGTCTACCTTCGACTTTCCCAGCATCTGCAGTTCTTTCTTAAACATTTATTGTATGAGTGTTTGTTGATCTGCTATTATGATTTGGCTACCCAAACTTATCATTTATTGTATGAGTGTTTTTTGTATATTTATTTTTGAGTGCTTGTAAAGCGACAGCAAGTAAAAATGTCATTATTCTGTTCCCAGTGCATATGACGTAATACTCTTGATGTATAGTCTAAAGCCCATATCGGGTTTATATATAACACCAAGATTGCAAACAATCTGGTTGGCAGAGACATCAGTGGCCAGGGAACAGTTTGTAGCTGGTAGACAAAAATGATGGAGAAACTCAGCGGGTGAGGCAGCATCTATGCAGCGAAGGAAAGAGGCGACGTTTCGGGTCGAAACCCTTCTTCAGTTTGTAGATGGGACCAGTTTGCTGGGGATCCAAGTCAGTGGCTTTGTACGTCAATATTTAGCCATGGGGATCTCAGCTCGTCCACTATTGAACATGAGAGTACAGATCGCTCCCAGAGAGACATAATAGATCCCAAGCAAAGACACAAAGTGCTGGAGTAACTCAGGAAAGAGCGTTCCCTGTTTCCACCAATCTTTCCACCACCAAGTGACAAGACAGACGCCATTGTACGCAGATGCCGAGAAGTGTGTTCAGCCTTAGCTGGGCAACTTCTAATCTTGTGTGTGGACTCGATAATGTATAACCAGTTATCGCCTACCCCACAGCCAACAATGGACCATTGTGGGCTCCAACTTTACCCGATCATCGTTGCTTTTATTCATTGCATATCTTTCATTCCTTCAAGTTTTGCTCTGGTATTTTATTTAATTCACATGTTTAATCAATAATGTTTTATTATTAATGTTTAATGTTTTATGCGTCATTCCTAACTGTCACTGTATGTCATGCTGTCACTTGCGGGCGGAGCACCAAGGCATATTCCTTGTATGTGAATACTTGGCCAATAGACTTATTCATTCATTCATTCTTAAAAATTGGGGAGTCAGGGGATATGGGGAAAAGGCAGGAATGGGGTACTGATTGGGGATGATCAGTACCTACCTACGACCTACCTACGACCTCGTGACGACCATGCTGCGAGTATGAGTCAAGGGCAAACTCGGCAGAGGTCGTGAACTAGGTCGTGAAAGTGGGACATGCCCTTAAGGGTGTCCGGGGTTATGGGGAGAAGGCAGGAGTTGAGAGGGAAAGATAGATCAGTTATGTGTTTAAGAAGGAACTGCAGATGCTGGAAAATCAAAGGTAGACAAAAGTGCTGGAGAAACTCAGTGGGTGCAGCAGCATCTATGGAGCGAAGGAAATAAGCAACATTTAGGGCCGAAACCCTTCTTTAGATTATTTAAGATTATTAAGGGTATGGACACGCTAGAAGAGGCAGGAAACATGTTCCTGATGTTGGGGGAGCCCAGAACCAGGGGCCACACACAGTTTCAGAATAATGGGTAAGCCATTTAGTCCGGAGACAAGGAAACACTTTTTCTCACAGAGTGTTGTGAGTCTGTGGAATATTCTGTTCTCAGAGTGCGGTGGAGGCCTGTTCTATGGACACTTTCAAGAGAGAGCTAGATAGGGCTCTTAAAGATAGCGGAGTCAGGGGAGAAGGCAGGAACGGGGTACTGATTGGGGCCGATCAGCCATGATCACATTGAATGGCGGTGCTGGCTCGAAGGGCTGAATGGCCTACTCCTGTACCTATTGTCTATTGTCTATTGTCCAGAGAAGCTGCCTGTCCCGCTGAGTTACTCCAGCACTTTGTGTCGTATCTTCGGCGGAAGCCGGCATCTGCAGTTCCTTCCTACACATGAGAGGCTTCCTCTCGTCTACGCTGTCTGTTCGGGGAACACGACAGGGTTAGAGCTGCCTCGACACGGTCCCATCAAGATACAGCTGGGCTGCAGTTGAGTGCCGCCATAAAAACATGCCGTATTGTTTGTGTGCTGAGGCTGAGTCATTTGACTGATCTTGCTGAAGCAGATAATGAACAGGACTGGGCCTGCCACAGCTGGTGGTATTTTTGAAGATTTTATCTAATACAATGAGATCCACAAGAGCAGCGCGCTGTAAGGAGCAGGTGCCTGATACGCAGGAGCAAGGTCTATGGTTCAGATGACGGCAATGAGAGCTTAACACTTTCGCTGGCCCAAGCTCTTCCTGCCACTGGAGTAACTGATGGGCCCGTCCAGGCTATTTTTAGGCGACTGTCATAGTCGTAGCAGGTCGCCGAAAAACCGGCAACTGGACCCCCCCCCCCCCCCTTCGACATAAAATTTGAAATAGAATCATTACTTTAACAACAAAAAGAAAACGAAGTCAGCACCTGGCGACAACCTGCGACAAGTGAAGGAACTGCAGATGCTGGAAAATCGAAGGTACACAAAAATGCTGGAGAAACTCAGCGGGTGCATCAGCATCTATGGAGCAAAGGAAATATGCAACGTTTCGGGCCGAAACCCTGAAGAAAATAGGCAACGTTTCGGGCCGAAACCCTGAAGGAAATAAGCAAAGTTTCGGGCCGAAACCCTGAAGGAAATAGGCAACGTTTCGGGCCGAAACCCTGAAGGAAATAAGCAAAGTTTCGGCCCGAAACCCTGAAGGGTTTCGGCCCGAAACGTTGCCTATTTCCTTCAGGGTTTTCGGCCCGAAACGTTGCTTATTTCCTTCGCTCCATAGATGCTGCTGCACCCGCTGAGTTTCTCCAGCATTTCTGTCTACCTACGACAGCACCTACGAGGTCAGGAGAGGTCAAGCTACGCTCATTGGGGTCAAACCCACTGTCGCCGACTGTCTCCGAAAATGTTTCAATGTGTTGAAAATCCAGAAAGACGCTACGAACTCTTTGGGCGGCTGAGGAGACGACTCACGACCGTACAGGCGACACCCCGGCGACCATGTGGCGACAGCATAGCCGCCTGTAGTCGCCTAAAAAATAGCCTAAGTGGGACAGGCCCTTAAGATCATAAGAGCATCCCTGGAGAACATGGATAGGTGACTATGCGGGACCCGTTGGGGGGGGGGGGGGGGGGGGGGGGGGGGGACACACACAATGACAACGAGGAGGGCCCATCAGGACTACATTGAATACTTTTGTTACTTTGTAGCCGCCCTATACATGGCGACTCTTGCGTAAGGTCACAAGTGATAGGAGCACAATTAGGCCATTCGGCCCATCATGTCTACTCGGCCATTCAATGATGGCTGATCTATCTCTCCTTCCTAACCCCATTCTCCTGCCTTCTCCCCATAACCCCTGACACCCGCACTAATCAAGAATCTATCCATCTCTGCCTTAAAAATATCCACTGGCTTGGCATCCACAGCCGTCTGTGGCAAATAATCCCACAGATTCACCGCCCTCTGACTAAAGAAATTCCTCCTCATCTCCTTCCTAAAGCAAATGTCCTTTAATCTTGCGGCTGTGACCTGAGCCTATATACCGACGTACATTCGCTGGACCGATGTACATGTGACAATAAAGTATAATTCATTCATCCAACATATTCTCTTCACATTCCCACAATGTCTTGCACCCACCTACATGTGAGGGGCGATTTACAGAGGACATATCACCTACCGGCCTGCAGGGGTGTGGGAAGAAACGAGAGGTCACGGGAAAAACATGGAAGCTTCCCACCGACAGTGCAAGAGGTCAGGATCGAACCTGGATGACTGGAACGGCCAGGCAGCAGGGTCTACCTGCTGCGAGCGACACTCTGTCGACACCTGTCTATCAAATCCTCCCCTAACTTTTCCTTTGCTCCAAGGGAAGCAATCCCACTCAATTAAATCTGACACCTCCTTCTCGGTAGACAATACACAATAGACAATAGTGCAGGAGTAGGCCATTTGGTCTTTCCAGCCATCCATTCAATGTGATCATGGCTGATCATCCCCAATCAGTACCCCGTTCCTGCCTTCTCCTCATATCCTCTGACTCCGCTATCTTTAAGAGCCCTATCTAGCTCTCTCTTGAAAGTGTCCAGAGAACCGGCCTCCACCGCCCTCTGAGGCAGAGAATTCCACAGACTCACAACTCTCTGTGAGAAAAAGTGTTTCCACATCTCCGTTCTAAATGGCTTACTCCTTATTCTTAAACTGTGTGTGTGGCACCTGGTTCTGGACTCCCCCAACATCGGGAACATGTTTCCTGCCTCTATCGTATCCAAACCCTTAACAATCTTAAATAATCTGAAGAAGGGTTTCGGCCGGAAACGTCGCCTATTTCCTTCGCTCCATAGATGCTGCCGGACCTGCTGAGTTTCTCCAGCACTTTTGTCTACCTTAATAATCTTATATGTTTCAATACAATCCCCTCTCATCCTTCTAAACTCCAGACTGTACAAGCCCAGCCCCTCTCAGCGTATGACAGTCCCGCCATCCCGGGAATTAACCACGTAAACCTACGCTGTATTTCCGCGCTGTATCTTAGAACTAAACAAGACACTTTGCTTGTGCTCCTCTTCTTCCTGCTTTTCCAAGAGTGGGAGTAGACTTTGCCTCACTCCCAAACATTGACAGCCACCTTTAGAAGCCCGGGTCCCAAATGTGCATTTCCCACCATAACCCTGCTGGAAGATCAGCTTCCATTTCATCAGGCTTCTTGTGTGGTTCAGTTTTAAGCGTAGCCATAGGGGCTATATAAATATTTGGCACTTGTCGTTCAGTGCACAGATGTGGAGAGGAAACGTACTCAGGGCAAAGACCGAAGACTCACGAAACAGCTGTAAACAGTATCTGATAATTTCTAGACATTAGGACATCCCATATACACACCAGAGCAATAGATATCAACAGATGCAGAGTTTGTTATTCATGGGGTCTTGGCTGGGCTTTGTGGAAGTACAATGCTGTCAGCTTGTGTTGGTGGTGTTTCATCATTCACTATGTGTGGGGAAGGGTAACTTATACTCTGTGTAGAACACAAAGCGTTGGAGTAGCTCAGTGGCCCAGACAGCATCTCTGGGGGACACGGATTGGTGATATTTTGGATCGCACGTCTCCTTTAACATTTCTACGTTATGCCAGGACTGGATATTAAAGTGCCTGTCCCACTCGGGCGTCATTTGGGTGGCATTTACGCAACATCATTTACGCGCTTGTGGTGCGTGGTGACCTACGGGCTTTCGTGTGCGGGGGACGCTGGTCGGCGCCAACTCATCGGGCCAAAGGCCTGTTTCTGCGCTGTATCTCTAAACTAAACTAAACTAAACTAAACTAAACTGAATGTTCCTTATTCCTGAAGGCAGCACAAATGATTTGCCTGTGGTTTGATTGGTGCTGGAACATGGGAGTACATGCAGTGTTATTATCTGCGGAGTCAATGTAAACACGGATTGAAAGCAAAATGAAAAACCAGACACGCACGATTACTTGGCTCATCACAGGACAGATAAATGTGGAATATGTTCAGCATCGCTCTCGTCATCCAGGAACCCACTGTTTGTACTCTAGTTATCCTCGTTCCCTCTGGAGTGATCATTGTTCTACCGATCAAGCTCATGAGTATTAGACAATAGACAATAGGTGCAGGAGCAGGCCATTCGGCCCTTCGAGCCAGCACCGCCATTCAATGTGATCATGGCTGATCATCCCCAAGCAGTACCCCGTTCCTGCCTTCTCCCCATATCCCCTGACTCCGCTATTTTTAAGAGCCCTATCTAGCTCTCTCTTGAAAGCATCCAGAGAACCTGCCTCCACCGCCCTCTGAGGCAGAGAATTCCACAATTCTCACAACTCTCTGCGAGAAAAAGTGTTTCCTCGTCTCCGTTCTAAATGGCTTTCTCCTTATTCTTAAACTGTGGCCCCTGGTTCTGGACCTCCACCAACATCGGGAACATGTTTCCTGCCTCTAGCGTGTCCAAGCCCTTAACAATCTTATATGTTTCAATGAGATCCCCTCTCATCTATCTAAACTGCAGAGTGTATTAGCTCCAACATGTCCAATAGCTACCCCTTAGAATCAGGTTTGAAGGAGGGTCCTGACCAGAAACGTCACCTGTCCGTGCCCTGTAGAGATACTGCCTGACCTGCTGAGTTCACCATTGTGCACTTTGTGTCCATCTGCAGATCCTTGTTTTGTACATTTCAAAGCAATGTACCCCGTTGCACTGATTGGGGATGATCAGCCATGATCACATTGAATGGCGGTGCTGGTTTGAAGGGCCGAATGGCCTCTACTCCTGCACCTATTGTCTATTGTTTATTCCTTGGAGTGTACGAGGATGAGAGATGATCTTGTAGAGGTATATTCAGTGCTCTCCATAATGTTTGGGACAAAGACCCATCATTTGTTTGTATCGGAAGGAACTGCAGATGCTGGAAAATCGAAGGTAGACAAAAGTGCTGGAGAAACTCAGCGGGTGCAGCAGCATCTATGGAGCGAAGGAAATAGGCTACGTTTCGGGTCGAGACCCTTCTTCAGACTCTTAAATTTACCTTTAGTTTAGTTTAGTTTAGAGATACAGCGCGGAAACGGGTGCTTTGGCCCACCGGGTCCGCGCCGACCAGCGATCCCCGCACACTAACACTATCCTACACTCACTAGGGGCAATTTTTCTTTACATTTACACCACAGCCAATTAACCTACAAACCCGCACGTCTTTGGAGTGTGGGAGGAAACCGACGATCTCAGAGAAAATCCACGCAGGTCACGGGGAGAATGTGCAAACTCCGTACAGACAGTATCCCGGGTCCCCGGCGCTGCGTTCGCTGTAAGGCAGGAACTCTACCGCTGCGCCATCGTGGCAGGCCGAGTTGCCGAGTTACTCCAGCTGTGTCTTCTCTTGTCCCCTTCTTATGCCCTGCAGCACGACTGTAATTCCGACCATTGAAATTCCCCTCTGAAAACCCTCTGGTGCTCCCTATCCCCCTCACCCATTATAGAGGCCTCTCAGAGAAATTGCCTTTCTCTGGCTTCATCTTCCCATCTCCTCCCCTGTCTGCTTTCCACAGAGACCGCTCCCTCCGTAACTCCCTGGTCAATTTGTCCCTTCCCACCCAAACCACCCCCTTCCCCTGGCACTTTTCCCTTGCAACCGCAGGAAATGCCCCAACCTCATCTATTGCATCTGCTGCTCTCGGTGTCAGCTGCTCTACATCAGTGCGACCAAGCGCAGGCTTCGCCCAACACCTCCGCTCGGTCCGCAATAACCAACCTGATCTCCCGGTGGCTCAGCACTTCACCTCCCCCCTCCCATTCCAAATCCGACCTTTCTGTCCTGGGCCTCCTCCATGGCCAGAGTGAGTCCCACCTTAATTTGGAGGAGCAGCACCTCATATTTCGCTTGGGCAGCGGTGTGAACATTGACGTCTCCAATTTCAGGTAGGCCCTGCTTTCTCCTCCCCTTCCCAGCTCTCGCTCAGCCCACTGTCTCCGCCTCTTCCTACCCCCGACATCAGTCTGAAGAAGGGTCTCGACCCGAAACGTTACCTAATCCTTCGCTCCATAGATGCTGCCTCACCCGCTGAGTTTCTCCAGCATTTTTGTCCACCTTCGATTTTCCAGCATCTGCAGTTCCTTCTTCTACCATGAAACCCATTGACAGATCCCTCCTCTTCAGCTGCTCTGTGGTGGTAATTGTTCCGCTGTGCCCATACACAGGCCAACTTCCCCAAAGTCAGACACTGGGACATTGTTGCAGCGATGTTGAATAAGACTGACATTTGAAAGTATTTGTGAAATTTGGTCATCAGAGAATCTTAAATGGGGAAGGTTCCAGATGTTTGGGATATTGGAACACAGGCTTTGACTCAGGCTTTGAAAACCATGTCGGCAAAAGAAGTCACAGTCATTAACATTCCCTGGACACTGATCACCCGCAAGCTGAAACACACTAGATCTGTATCTTCATTCAAATTCTCTTTATAATCCCCAATGTCAGAAGTTCAAAGCTGCCAAGAATGCTAGATGAGCTCGCTCAATCACAGAATCATTCGCAGTCGGTCTTACACCCGCGTTCACACTCGGACTCGACCACTGAGACCCTCCGCTGGCTGGCAACACCACACACGGGCTCGCACTCGATCCGTGTCGCCCAGTGTGCTCACCCTCGCCCGGCCCAGTCGAGGTTCCCCGTATCCCCCCTGACCAACAAGGCTTCCAACCACCCGTCCCACTTGAGGCTCCGCTTATCCGTGCCCAGTTGGGTTCTCTGGATGCTTTCAAGAGAGAGCTAGATAGGGCTCTTAACAATAGCTGAGTCAGGGGATATGGGGAGAAGGCAGGAACGGGGTACTGATTGGGGATGATCAGCCATGATCACATTGAATGGCGGTGCTGGCTCGAAGGGCCGAATGGCCTACTCCTACATCTATTGTCAATTGACTCACAACTCTCTGTGAGAAAAAGTGTTTCCTTGTCTCCATTCTAAATGGCTTACCCCTTATTCTTAAACTGTGTAGCCCCTGGTTCTGGACTCCCCCAACATTGGGAACATGTTTCTTGCCTCTAGCGTGTTCAAGCCCTTAACAATCTTATAAATCAACGAGGAAACACTTTTTCTCACAGAGAGTGGTGAGTCTGTGGAATTCTCTGCCTCAGTGGAGGTCGGTTCTCTGGATACTTTCAAGAGAGAGCTAGATAGGGCTCTTAAAGATAGCGGAGTCAACATGTAACACTGCACAACAGCCGCTGACAAACTAAGCCAGTGCCAAGCGACTTGTCTTCACCTGAAGAGTCTTGTCAAAGACGCTGCATAACAGGAAGGAAAACGCCACAAAGGCCACAACATAACCTTCAATCAGGTCAGAAGACGTGAAGCAAGCCAATGGCATGTTGGCCTTCATAACAACAGGAATCGAATATAGGAGAAAACAGGTCCTTCTGCAGTTGTACAGAGCCCTAGTGAGACCACACCTGGAGTATCGTGTGCAGTTTTGGTCCCCTAATTTGAGGAAGGACATTCTTGCTATTGAGGGAGCCCAGCGTAGGTTCACCAGGTTAATTCCCGGGATGGCGGGACTGTCATCTGCTGAGAGAATGGAGCGGCTGGGCTTGTACACTCTGTGGAGTTTAGAAGGATGAGAGGGCATCTCATTGAAACATATAAGATTGTTAAGGGCTTGGACACGCTAGAGGCAGGAAACATGTTCCCGAGGTTGGTGGAGTCCAGAACCAGGGGCCACAGTTTAAGAATAAGGAGTAAGCCATTTAGAACGGAGACGAGGAAACACTTTTTCTCGCAGAGAGTTGTGAGAATTGTGGAATTCTCTGCCTCAGAGGGCGGTGGAGGCAGGTTCTCTGGATGCTTTCAAGAGAGAGCTAGATAGGGCTCTTAAAAATAGCGGAGTCAGGGGATATGGGGAGAAGGCAGGAACGGGGTACTGCTTGGGGATGATCAGCCATGATCACATTGAATGGCGGTGATGGCTCGAAGGGCCGAATGGCCTGCTCCTGCACCTATTGTCTATTGTCTAATACTCATGAGTATTGATCGGTAGAACAATGATCACTCCAGAGGGAACGAGGATAACTAGAGTACAAACAGTGGGTTCCTGGATGACGAGAGCGATGCTGAACATATTCCACATTTATCTGTCCTGTGATGAGCCAAGTAATCGTGCGTGTCTGGTTTTTCATTTTGCTTTCAATCCGTGTTTACATTGACTCCGCAGATAATAACACTGCATGTACTCCCATGTTCCAGCACCAATCAAACCACAGGCAACCCCCGAAACGTCGCCTATTCCCTCGCTCCATAGATGCTGCCTCACCCGCTGAGTTTCTCCAGCATTTTTGTTCACCTTCGATTTTTCCAGCATCTGCAGTTCTTTCGATAATGCGTTCACAGAAGGTGCGTGGCCGGGCCGTGCTGGATGCGGTACAGCCGGCGCTCAGTGGGGCGGACGATTACGGGGGGAAAAGATCCGCCTGCGGGCCGGATGGTTTTGGGTTTACGGGCCGCATTCGGCCCGGGGGCCGCAGGTTGCCGACCCCTGATGACCCTCCTCGATCGGACTTTGTTGGCTCTTCCTGCCCCACTGTGACGCCTTACAGCGAATGCAGCGCCGGAGACCCGGGTTCCATCCCGACTCCAGGTGCTGTCTGTATGGAGTTAGCACGTCCCCCCCCGTGATCTGCGTGGGTTTTCTCCGAGATCTTTGGTTTCCTCCCGCACTCCAAAGACGAATGGGTTTGAGGGTTAATTGGCTTGGTGAATGTATAAATTGTCCCTGGTGGGTGTTGGATACTTCCAGTATGGTCCATGGAGGACTCTTCAGCAGTGTCGACCACAAGACATGACCTTGCACCCAATGTTATTCCCTTATCATGCACCTATACACTGTAAATGGATCGATTGTGATCATGTTAATGTCTTTCTGCTGACTGGTTAGCACGCAACAAAAGCTCTTCACTGTACCTCGGTACACGTGACAATACACTGAACAACTCTGCCAACTGGAGACTCCTCAGCAGCATAACCCAATGGAGACTCATTCACAAACTATTGTCACTGGTGGGAGAGTCTAGGACCAGAGGTCACAGCCTCAGAATTGAAGGACGCTTTTTTAGAAAGGAGATGAGGAGGAACTTCTTTAGTAAGAGGGTAGTTAATCTGTGGAACTCATTGCCATAGATTAAGCTGGGGAGGCCGTTAGTGGATATTTTTAAGGCAGAGATAGACAAATTCTTGATTCGAACGGGTGTCAAGGGTTATGGGGAGAAGGCAGGAAAATGGGATTAGGAGGCAGAGATCAGCCACGATTGAATGGCGGAGTGGACTCGATGGGCTGAATGGCCTAATTCACCTCCTATAATTTGTGAACTTTTGTGAACAAAGCTGCCCGAAAGAGGCTCTCCAATACTTTGCTCCCAATGAAGTAAATACTGTCAGGTTAACCTCGACCTGGGTCAATCCGGGGAACGTGGAGAGTTACCTTGCTCTTTCCTTGGATTCGTTATACATGTCCGTTATAACTCGGTCCTTGTGGTCCATGAAGCTGTTGTGAACTTCTTCGAGTTTCCTGCAAGACAGTGAAGTTTCCATTATTTTAGGGCCAGATATTGGCTTCGAGCAGGCCAAGAGTCCGTGGCCATTAAAACCTCGAGAGATAACAGTGTTGTCAGCTCATCTGTGCCTGGCTGTCAAAACTGGAACTGGCCTGAGGTGCAGTTCCAATTGGAAGCAGCAAACGTCCAGAAAAATAGAGCCTAACCTCCAAGTAAGAGATTTTAGGGGTGATTCCAAGAAGCACACTTCTCACACCCGAAAAAGCTTTGAATATCTGCAACTCTCCCTGTAAAAAGCTGCCGAGATCAAGCGAAAATGTCAAAGGTAACCTCAATGGAGATTTGTTGTCCAAAGCACTGATGGAGAGAGAGCCAGACTGGATAGATCAACCATGGGTAGTGAAGGAAGGAACTGCAGATGCTGGTTTACACCGAAGATAGGCACAAGATTAGATTAGATTAGATTAGATTAGATTCCTTTATTTGTCATTCAGACCTTTCGGTCTGAACGAAATGTCGTTGCCTGCAGTCATACATATAATAATAAATAACAAAACGCACAATAAACACAAATTAACATCCACCACAGTGAGTTCACCAGGCACCTCCTCACTGTGATGGAGGCAAAGTCTTAAAGTCACTGTCTCTACCCTCCTTGTTCTCCCTCTGCGCTGAGGAGATATGTTGTGACCCCACCGGGCGATGGTAGTCAGTCCCGCGGCTCAACCAAGCTCCGCAAACGGGCCGGTTCAAGCTGGAGTAACACAGCGGGACAGGCAGCATCTCTGGGTGACGTCTGAAGAAGGGTCGTGACCCAAAACCTCACCCAGTCCTTCTCTCCAGAGATGCTGCCTGTTCTGCTGAGTTACTCCAGCATTTTGTGTGTGTGCCTGTGGTGTAAATGAATATTGGATTTATTTGGGGGGGGGGGAGGAACAAAAGATGTACGATCTCAGGTAGACAAAAATGCTGGAGAAACTCAGCGGGTGAGGCAGCATCTATGGAGCGAAGGAAATAGGCGACGTTTCGGGTCGAGACCCTTCTTCGGACTGATGTGAGGGTGTGGGGGGGGGGGGGGAGGGGAGTGGCTAGGATACCAGCCGTACCCTAGCCACTCCCTCTTCTCCCCTCTACCATCAGGCGAAAGGTATAGAAGTGAGAAAACGCACACAGCGGTGACTACGGAGGGTTTTATGAACAAAGGAGGAGGACTGGCTGAACTTTGTGCCTTCCACCACAGTGAAGGATGTTGTGGTGGATGTTTGCGTTAAATTCTATTGTGTATTGTGTGTTCGTTTTTTAAGTGTATCGCTGCTGGCAAATTCATTTCACTGCACCTTCGGATGCATGTGACGAATAAATTTGTCATTGACTTTGACTCCAGATTCAGGGACAGTTTCTTCCCAGCTGTTATCAGGCACCTGAATCATCCTGAACTACTCATTAGTGACCCTTGGACTATTTTTAATGGGACTTTACGGGCATTATCTTGCACTAAACGTTATTCACTTATCATGTAACTGGATCGATTGTAATCGTGTATTATCTTTCCGCTAACTGGTTAGCACGTAACAAAAAGCTTTACACTGTACCCCGGTGCATGTGACAATAAACTAAACTGAACTGAAAGAACGTTTCAGACGAATTTCCTCTGGTGAGGAGACTCATAGCACATGGGGTGAAGCAGCACACCAGGAGGCCATCTTATTCTCTTGATTTAGTTTAGTTTAGCTTAGAGATACAGTGTGGAACCAGGACCTGTGGCCCGCAGAGTCCCCGCATATTAACATTGTCTTACACACACTCGGAACAGGTTTTACATTTACCAAGCCAATTTACTACAAACCCGCACGTCTTTGGAGTGTGGGAGGAAACCGAAGATCTCAGAGAAAACCCACGCGGGTCACGGGGAGAACGTGCAAACTCCGTACAGGCGGCACCCGTAGTTGGGATCGATCCAGGGTCTCCGGCGCTGTGAGGCAGCAACTCTACCGCTACTTCTTCTTCTTCTTCTTGCATATGGCGTGCACGGCCTAAAGTTGTAAGACAACTTGTTCTGCTTGATGGTACATAAAATGCTGGAGAAACTCAGCGGGTGCAGTAGCATCTAAGGAGCGAAGGAAATAGGCAACGTTTCGGGCCGAAACCCTTCGTCTGAAGAAGGGTTTCACCCCGAAACCTTGCCTATTTCCTTCGCTCCATAGACGCTGCTGCACCCGCTGAGTTTCTCCAGCATTTTGTGTACCTTCGATTTTCCAGCATCTGCAGTTTCTTCTTGAACACTTGTTCTGCTTGATGTTTGAGAAGGAACTGCAGATGCTGGAAAATCGAAGGTAGACAAAAATGCTGGGGAAACTCAGCGGGTGAGGCAGGCAATTATGGAGGGAAGGAAACAGGCAACGTTTCGGGCCTGAAACCCGAAACGTTGCTTATTTCCATCGCTCCATAGATTCTGCCTCACCCACCGAGTTGCTCCAGCATTTTTGTCTACCTTTGTTCTGTTTGATCTTCTGTTTGTGCACGCCTTTGTCGAAACAGGGTGGACCACGTGAAGGTTGCAATCTTTTAGATTAGATTAGATTAGATTAGATTCATTTATTGTCATTCAGACCTTTCGGTCTGAACGAAATGTTGTTTCTCCCACTCCCTCTACCGCCGCGCCACCGTGCTCGCCCACAAACGTGGCAGCGCCATTTCAAATTATCCATGCCTTCTATGGATATTTGCAATCGCAAACCATGAACGTTTGAAAAGCTTTCTGAGGCTGTGCTTCAACTACTCTTGCTCTCAGTGAAATAAACAATCTGTGAGTCCTGGTATTGTTCTGGCAAGGGCTGTCACAGCCCAAACATCCCTTTGAGCATGGTTGCCAAGGCTGGCCTGCTGCGGCCTAACTAATATCCTATTAAAAAATATAATCGTTCACTTTACTGCTGAGAGTTTCGATGTCTGTACATATAAACCCAGAAAGTCATTTATCCTGTTTAAGAAGGAAGGGCAGATGCTGGAAAATCGAAGGTAGGCAAAAGTGCTGGAGAAACTCAGCGGGTAAGGCAGCATCTATGGAGCGAAGGAAATAGGCGACGTTTCGGGTCGAGACCCTTCGAAGAAGGGTCTCGACCCGAAACATCACCTATTCTTTCTCTCCACAGATGCTGCCTCACCCGCTGAGTTTCGAAGTTGTGGTTGTTTTTGGCGCTGAATGAGTCCAAACAGTGTGTGGTAGAGAACATACTGAATGGTTGGTAGACCAAAATGCTGGAGAAACTCAGCGGGTAAGGCAGCATCTATGGAGCGAAGGAAATAGGCGACGTTTCGGGTCGAGACCCTTCGAAGAAGGGTCTCGACCCGAAACATCACCTATTCTTTCTCTCCACAGATGCTGCCTCACCCGCTGAGTTTCGAAGAAGGGTCTCGACCCGAAATGTCGCCTATTCTTTCGCTCCATAGATGCTGCCTCACCCGCTGAGTTTCTCCAGCAATTTTGTCTACCTTTGATTTTTTTCCAGCATCTGCAGTTCTTTCTTAAACCTGGGTAAGACTGAAGAAGGGTTTCGGCCCGAAACGTTGCCTATTTCCTTTGCTCCATAGATGCTGCTGCACCCGCTGAGTTTCTCCAGCATTTTTGTCTACCTTTCTTAAACCTGGTTGTATCATGGACTGGTTCTGCAACTCAAACGCCCAGGAACAGAGATTACCAGAGATTACAAAGAGCCACATGTATTACAGATGCTGATCCATATTCCTCCTTTCCTTAAATATCCAAAAGCCTCTTAAATACCACGACCATACCTACCTCCACCACCGCCTCTCAGCACCAATCTTTGTGTGAAAAAACTTGCCCCGCACATCCCCTTTAAACTTTTCCCTTCTCACCTTAAAGCTGTGCCCTTGAAGATCTTGAACATTTCAAAACCCAGCGGCGACAAAAAAAAATGTTGCGACACTTGAAAAAACACCGCGCGTCGTACGTCATCAGGCCGTGATTTTTTCGGCGACTGCCGGCGTCGTATCAGTGTCGCCAAAAGATTTTGAACATTTCAAAATCCAGCGGGCGACAAAAAAAAAATGTTGCGAGACTTGAAAAAAAAACCTCGCGTCGTACATCATCACGCCGCGAATCTTTTCGGTGACCTGATACGTCAGTCAATGATGCCGGCGGTTGCCGAAAAAAAATCGGCAAGTGCCTGTCCCGCTTTCACGAGGTAATTCACGAATTCTCCCGAGTTTTCCCCTGATTCAAACTCGCAGAATGTTCGTAACGAGTCTGTAGGAGTCCGTAGATATAGCGTAGCGGCTCGTTATGCCAGACGTAGGTACTCGGGGCATCAGGAAAGTCGTGTGGTTTTTTAACAGCCCGATGAAAAATGTCCACGAGTAGAAAAAAATAGTCGGGATGAAAAAAATTGCGATTTTTTTAAACTCGTAGTTAGTTCTTGGGCAGACCGTAGTAGGCCGTTAGGGTAGTCGTGGGCAAAGATTATCGAGCAGAGCAAGATGCGCCACTCTGCGAAAAAAGCGTAGTATGACATGGGTATGAAATGACGCCATTTTATTGAGCTGCAATTTACAATAATATTAATAAAATGTACAATAACATTAACTAAATATGTGGAGTGATCGATGCTGTATAACACACTTTTCCCTACAACACTGATTACACCAAAGAGCGGATTCAATCTTTGGAACGGATTACACCAAAGATACTAGAGGAGCATTGCCCGCTGGCACCCTCGGGAGCGCCGACCACGGGCAAACGCTTGAGGCTCTCCCGCCGGCCGCCTTCATCTGGTATCGGGGGGACCGACCGAGAATCAGCCCTGGATCAACTCAGGAGCGGAGGAAATGTCCTCTTCCCCCAAAAATACTAGAGGAGCCTCTAGTGTCTTTGCTCTTCCCTGCGACCTGATGTAAGAGCAGATTGTATAACTGTGGAGTCCGTCCCCGCTACCAAAGATGTCGCGTTTGGCTTACACAAATGGCGGCCGTGACGTCCCGTTACGTACTACACGTCAGTCCATTGGATTTCGGAGGAGTGGTCTATCTTGCTCTGCTCTATAATCTTTGGTCATGGGTACTAGTCATGTCTCTACTATTTATTTCATTCCCCTTACATGTTTTTCCTCTACCTGCTAAATTTTTGTAAGGTGTCCTTGAGACTCTTGAAAGGCGCCCATAAATAAAATGTATTATTATTATTATTATTATTATTACTCGTAGCTGGACAGAGAAAAAAAGGTGAGTGAAAAAAAAAAGCTTAAGTCAACATCAGCATCCAGTTCGTGAGCATATTCGTGGAAAGTCATAGGAGTTCGTAGATGGCCAAAATCTTGATTTATTTTTGTTTTTTAGGTCCTTTAAACTCGGCAGAGGTTTTGGATTAAGTTGTGAAAGTGGGACAGGCCCTTTAGTCTTTGACATTTCTTCAAATGAAATGTCCTTATATAGGAGTGACCCGTCTCAGTGCGAAGGTTCAAAGTGGCTGCTTGTATTATTGCAAAATCAATTCCACTGTATATTCTTGGAAAGGCCAGGCACTTGTGGTTTTAAGAGTTGGCTAACTTAAGTTTACAAAGGGAAAAGAGTTGGAAACGTGAGGATCTGGGAAAGATTAGAGTGCTGAAGCCCAGCCAGGATTTGATTGTTTTGTGTGAATGATTCCAATTATAAATCATATCTTCAGGTTAGCTTTATCGATGTCCACATGTAAGTGCTTGTGCTGTTAGATCCTCCTTCCATGCCAATACTGCATATTTATTTCACACATAAAGCCCTTTTTCCACAAAGAAACTGAAACAACCTAAAGATACAAAATCCTGGAGAAATGGGAGGTTGTACTATGATTGTCTCGTTGTAAGCCCGCTAAACGGCAGTTGGCTGCAGCATTATAGGATGCAATGAAATTGTGAAAGGTGCGATATAGATGTTTTTCAATGTTTAAGAAGGAACTGCAGATGCTGGAAAATCAAAGGCAGACAAAAATGCTGGAGAAACTCAGCGGGTGAGGCAGCATCGATGGGGCGCAGGGAATAGGTGATGTTTCGGGTCGAGACCCTTCTTCAGACTGATGTGGGGGGTGGGGGGGAGAGAGAGAGGGGAGGAGAGGGGGTAGATCAGGCTACTCCCTCTAGAAAAAACGCCCCGACCTACTTGATGCCACGAGTACCTACGACTAGCATCACGGCCTGCTACGACCTACCTCCGACCTTGTGACGACCATGCTGCGGGACAGATGGCACAATGGGCTAAGTGTTCGGCTGGCAACCGGAAGGTAGCCGGTTCGAATCCCGCTTGGAGTGCATACTGTCGTTGTGTCCTTGGGCAAGACACTTCACCCACCTTTGCCTGTGTGTGAATGTGTGTGAGTGATTGGTGGTGGTCGGAGGGGCCGTAGGCGCAGATTGGCAGCCACGCTTCTGTCAGTCTGCCCCAGGGCAGCTGTGGCTACAGAAGTAGCTTACCACCACCGAGTGTGACTGAGGAGTGAATGAATAATGCGATGTAAAGCGCCTTGAGTATTAGAAAAGCGCTATATAAATCCCATCCATTATTATTATTATTAAGAGTCAAGGGCAAACTCGGCAGAGGTCGTGCATTAGGTGGTGAATGTGGGACAGGCCCTTTACAGTGCCAGAGACCCGGGTTCGATACTGACATTGGGCACTGTCTGTACAGAGTCAGTTACATGTTCATGTTCTCCCCGTGACTCTGTGGCTTATCTCCGGGTGCTCCTGTTCCCCCCCACACTCCAAAGACGTACAGGTTTGTAGGTTAATAGGCTTGGTTAAAAATCGTAAATTGTCCCTAGTGTGTGTAGGATAACGCTAGTGTACAGGGGTCGCTGGTCGGCACAGAGTCGGTGGGCCGAAGGGCCTGCTTCCATGCTGTATCTCTCAACTCAACTAAACTAAACAAAAACTAAACTAATCCAAGTTTGTCTGACATCTCCTTATAGCTAATCCAGTTTATTCCAGGCAGCATTCCGGCAAATCTTGCTTCTGCCTTCACATCCTATTGATATCAGTTTTGAATGTGCTCAGTGCCAGATCAACCCAGTGGCCTCTTGGAATGAAGAGTCGCAAAGATTGGCATACCAGAGCCGAGAACTTTCTCTCCCGGGGGTCTCTCTCTCTCCCATATTCCGCGTGTGGCCCCCCCAGTTCTGAAGAGGTGGCGACTCAGCGCTGATCCAGTTAATCCCTCTCCATCCCTTTCCCTCCCTCCCCCCCTCGCCCCCCTCTCCATCCCGTCTCCACCTCCTCTCCTCCCCTCCTCCATCCCGTCTCCACCTCCTCTCCTCCCCTCCCTCCACCCCCCTCCTCCCCTTCCACTCCACCTCTCCCCCCCTCTCATCCCCTTCCCGCCACCTCTCTCCCCCCTCTCCCTCCCCCTCTCTCCGTCTCTCCCCCCCTCTCCTCCCCTCCCTCCACCCCCCTCTCCCCCTCTCTCTCTTTCTCTGCCCCACTCTCTCTGCCCCTCGAGACAGGGCAGGGATGGGGTAAAAGGAGCCAATGAATAATCAATATCCTGCACGTAAATGCCTCTGCCACAGTCGCAGCTGGGCCAGAGGTGGCCAGTTCCACGTGGTCTGCGCGATTTAGCGATGCATCTGGCAGCGAGTTGCCTTATCCGCTAGGTATTTAATCATTAGCTAACGTGTGTGTGTGTGTGTGTGTGCGTGTGGGGATTGAACATAGTTCTGTCGGTCATGAGATGCCAGGTCAGCTGGTTGTCTGGGCGGGAAACTCCGATCTTGGCCACGTGCCCCAGGTTTACTCACCCTGAGGCTGGGGAATGAAGGAATACCGAGCCACTCAAAGCTGCCTTTAGAGAGACCAGAACCAAGCTCTGGAGATTACTGCGTGTAAATATGTATCTAATGCAGCTGATGTAAACAAAACATTCGTTACATTACATTTTCTGCTGATAAACTACATATGTTAAGCGGGACTTGAATCAGTTCCTGCTGCAGGCTGCAAGTTATAAAACCAACAGTACTTGTGCGCAGACCGACAGTCCACTTTCATCGCAGCTGCCAATTCTCACATACAAGCTTTGCAACATCATCCAGCTTTAAAGAAGCAATATGTCACAGTTAAAAATTACAAATGATCCAGTCAGCGCCGAAGCAAGTGCTCCGTGAGGCATGTCGTCCACGTCAGGATAAGGACTCCAACGCCAGCAGGAGACTTGGTTTCAAATTGTGCTTTTGCTGCTCACCCCAAACTGCTCGCCCCTCTCAAAGAAGGGACTGCAGATGTTGGAAAAATTGAAGGTGGACAAAAAAAGCTGGAGCAACTCAGCGGGTGAGGCAGCATCTAGATAGCCACAACGGCTTCCAAGATTTCCAAAAGGATCTCGATACTATGGTTAAGTGGTCACAACAATGGGGCATGCAGTTCAACCTTTCCAAACGTGAAACTATGCGTGTCACCAGAAAGAGGAATCCAGGCGAATCATCTTACAATATACTTGGTACCACTTGGAGAATCCAAACAAACCAAGTATCTTGGCATCAAATTGCAGAATGATCTGCGTTGGAATGGTCAGACTCATCATGCAACGGTGAAAGCAACAGGTGTCCTAAACTTCCTGAGGCGCAACTTTCATCATTGTTCAACTTCTGTCAAGGAGAAGCTATACTTCACCCTCGTTAGACCTCATTTGGACTACGCAGTTGCAGCATGGGACCCATACACAAATAAAAACATGTCTTCCATCCAACGTGTCCAAAGACAGGCAGCTCGATTTGTTACTAACACCTATGAAAGAGAAGCGAGTGTCACCAAACTTCTGAATTCTCTGGGGTGGAAGGAACCCTCTCCAAGACACACACACGTGAAGCTCACCGTTTGACCTGTTTTTACAAAATGTTAAATGGTCAGCTCGACATAGATTACAAGACCTACACCAAACCCAAACCAATTAGGAGCAGACGAGGGCATTCGATCCAATTTATGATCCCAGCTACAAAGACAGATTTGTACAGCAATTCGTTCTTCCCCCGCACAATTAAAGCATGGAATAATCTCCACCCAACTATAGTTACCCAACCAGCTGCAACTACATTTAAAGTAGCTCTTTCTTCCCAATAACCCTTTCTGGCTTAAGCCCTCCCTCCACCACCTCCACAGTTTAAATTCCATTTGGAATATTTTGGAGGTCCAAGAAACCAAGAACCAGGAACGTTACTGGTGATACTTGATCCACCGGCGTCACCAGTGTGCTGATGCGCACAGCCACCTCCGCAACGCAGCCTGCGGTGTGGAAGATGGTAGAGTTTGCTGGTTGTGTGGCCTGTCTTGCGGGGGAGGAGGCGGGAGAATGCTGTCCCCTTGTTCACGCCCGGTCGCAGGTGGGCCGGTGCATCTGGTGCAGCTTTCCTCTCCTTCCTCACTTTCCCGCCGACCCGGAATGTTTTCCCTCCCACCCTCCCACTCCTGGGTGATTTGCCAGCTGCAATAAACTCTCTCCCCTCCTCCCCTTACCCCCCCCCCCCACCCCCCCCCCCCCCCCTCCGCATTAAAACGAGTCGACGATGCCAGGATATTGAAACCAGACTCCCCGTCACAGAAGAGGCAGAGGCGGGTAAGCCTCTTGGCCAGAGAACCTAATGAATGAGGCTTCTCTACTCATTAGGTTGACATGAAGCCTTCGAACAGTCTGAATGACAAGTTTATTAAAAGAAAATTGGTGCTGTAATTAAAACATGGAAGAGGAAATTAAATTCTAAGAAACTTCAGAACAATAAATATACTTCTTTAACTGCTCTCCTCCCTTTCAGCACCCTTCCACCATCCAGTTTTGCCCAGTAGATTTAGGGTACGTAGCAATATTTTGGTACCAATAAAAAGTGCGACAGGAAAAAGAACTGTTACACGTGTCCTGCGATCTCAGGCTCTGCGGCTGACGTTAGAGCATCGTACAAGGGTGGCACAGCGGTAGAGTTGCTGCCTTAGACAATAGACAATAGGTGCAGGAGTAGGCTATTCGCCCCTTCGAGCCAGCACCGCCATTCAATGTGATCATCCCCAATCAGTACCCCGTTCCTGCCTTCTCCCCATATCTCCTGACTCCACTATCTTTAAGAGCCCTATCTAGCTCTCTCTTGAAAGTGTCCAGAGAACCGGCCTCCACTGCCCTCTGAGGCAGAGAATTCCACAGACAATACAACAATACAATACAATACAATACAATATTTATTGTCATTTGAACCTCAGTGAGGCTCAAACGAAATTCCGTTTCCACAGCCATACAAACAAAGATAATTTCCTACAGACATACACACAATTTAATTCACACAAACATCCATCACAGTGGACCCACTGTGATGGAAGGCAAAGTCTTTTCTCTCCCCTGTTCTCCATTTCTCTCCCGATGTCGAAGCCCCAAGCGGGCGATGATAAGTCCCACGGCCATTTTAGGCCGCGCCGGGCGATGTACGGCCCCGCTCCCGGCCTAAAAGTCACAAAGTTGGAGCCCCCGGCGGGCGCTGGAATGTCCCACGGCCATGAAGCCGCGCAGGGCGACGTACGGCCCCGCTCCGGGTCGTTCAAACCCCGCGACACGGGCTGCAGAAGTCGCGTTGCGGGAGCTCCGGGAAGCGGTCTCTCCACCCGGACCCGCGAGCTCCCTGAGTCCCAGTCCACCGGACCTGCGGCTGCATTGCTGGAGCCTCCGAGCCCCAGGAGTCGAGTCGCAGCAGCGAGTCACCACCGCTCCCCACGCTCCGAGGCCGGCCAGCCCCACGATGGTAAGTCCGCAGCTCCGCAGTCTCCCGAGCCCCCGGGTCATTCAGGCTGGAGGCCGCTCCACGGTGCTAGGCCCCAACGACAACGGAGACCGTACAGGGAAGAGATTTTAAACAGTTTCCCCCTTCCCCCCCCCCCCCACCCGCCCCCCACATATACACAGTTAAAAACACTATTAAAAAACACCAACACTACATTTAACTAGACAAAAAATTAAAAAAAAGACAGACAGGCTGTAGGGGCCGCTGCAACGGGTGAGTCGCAACACCGTGTCGCCACAACTCTCTGTGAGAAAAAGTGTTTCCTCGTCTCCGTTCTAAATGGCTTACTCCTTAGGCAGCGTTTCGGGTCGAGACCCTTCTTCAGACTGATGTGAGGGTGGGGGGGAGGGGGGGGGGAGGAAGAAAGGAAGAGGCAGAGACAGTGGGCTGTGGGAGAGCTGGGAAGGGGAGGGGAAGGAGGAGAAAGCAGGGATTACCTGAAATTGGAGAAGTCAATGTTCACACCGCTGGGGTGTAAACTGCCCAAGCGAAACATGAGGTGTTGCTCCTCAAATTTACGCTGGCCCTTACTCTGGCCATGGAGGAGGCCCAGGACAGAAAGATCAGATTCGGAATGGGAGGGGGAGTCGAAGTGCTGAACCTTGGGCTTTGGCCCGAAACGTTGCCTATTTCCTTCGCTCCATAGATGATGCCTCAACCGCTGAGTTTCTCCAGCATTTTTTGTCTACCTCTAGTACACTAACTGCTCTGTGGCAAACAGAACCTGTAGCCCGCTGACACATCTATGCCGCACCTGTTGTTGGTGCCTGAAGTCCTTTTCAGCTGCATATAATTCCTTTATTACAGCCATAAAATATCCACGGTCCCTGCATGATGCCACTGACAAGGAACTATATTTCTTCCGATAACTCACGCAGCGATGTGCACAGCTGCCAAACGCATTAGCGGCAAGCACGGACATCAATTGCGTTCCTATTACTCTGCATTTTGTCAATGAAATTTGAATCTGAAAAAACAATTTGTGTATTTATTCTACCATAAAACAACGCCAACATTTTTGCCTATAGGGTCTGAAACCAAACACGAAGATTGATGCCGGCGGAGTTGCTGTTCCATAGCGCTCCCGATTATTGCTTCCTTATTCACAAGCTGAATAACATGCATTCCTTATATCACTGCTTTGGGATTTGCTGGGGTCACGAGAGGTCCTGTACAAATGCAATTTGTATAAGGCTCCTTCTTTCTCTCTGTCACTAATGCATTTGGCGAAAGGAAGGCTGGAGCGGGAAGCAGGGTGAAATATGAGACCGCAGCATCATTGGGGACCCAGCTCTCTGTGTCGTGCCAGCACCTTGAAACACATAGAAACATAGACAATAGGTGCAGGAGTAGGCCATTCGGCCCTTCCAGCCTGCACCGCCATTCAATGTGATCATTGCTGATCATCCAACTCTGTATCCCATCCCTGCCTTCTCTCCATACCCCCTGATCCCTTCAGCCACAAGGGCCACATCTAACTCCCTCATAAATATAGCCAATTAACTGGCCTCAACTACCTTCTGTGGCAGAGAATTCCACAGATTCACCACTCTCTGTGTAAAAAATGATTTTCTCATCTCGGTCCTAAAAGACTTCCCTCTTATCCTTATACTGTGACCCCTAGTTCTGGACTTCCCCAACATCGGGAATAATCTTCCTCGGGATCTCTGGTGCGTCAAGGGCCTGTCCCACTTGGCCGTCATTTGCGCCTCATTTACACGTCATATGTAAAATAGGTCCCTGCGTCCTGGTGCGCGACGTCGCGTGCAAATCACGCGTCAGCACAGGCGTCTGCTGCGCGTGACATCATTGGAATACCCTGCGGTGCGCGGCGATGCGTGGTTTCGGACGTCGACGCACAGTGACGGAACCATGCATCACCACACGATACACGTGAGGCGCCGGACGCCAGCGTGCGACGCCAATGCATCAGCGTGCGTACGCGATACGTCACGCAGGTGGCGCGCGAGGATTTCGTTATGCAGCATCTTTGGAGAGAAGGAATGGGTGACGTATCGGGTCGAGACTCGAGACCTTTCTTCTTCAGACCCAAAAGACCCAAAAAGAGAGGAAAAGACTACAAAAAGTAGTAAACACTGCCCAGTCCATCATCGGCTCTGACCTCCCTTCCATCGAGGGGATTTATCGCAGTCGCTGCTTCAAAAGGCTGGCAGTATCATCAAGGACCCGCACCATCCTGGCCACACACTCATCCCCCCGCTACCTTCAGGTAGAAGGTACAGAAGCCTGAAGACTGCAACAACCAGGTTCAGGAATAGCTACTTCCCCACAGCCATCAGGCTATTAAACCTGGCTCGGACAAAACTGTGAACATTAATAGCCCATTATCTGTTATTTGCACTTTATCAGTTTATTTATTCATGTGTGTATATATTTATATAATAGTATATGGACACACTGATCTGTTCTGTAGTCAATGCCTACTATGTTGTGTTGTGCTGAAGCAAAGCAAGAATTTCATTGTAATATCAGGGACATAGAAACATAAAAACATAGAAAATAGGTGCAGGAGTAGGCCATTCGGCCCTTCGAGCCTGCACCGCCATTCAATATGATCATGGCTGATCATCCAACTCAGTATCCTGAACCTGCCTTCTTTCCATACCCCCTGATCCCTTTAGCCAGAAGGGCCACATCTAACTCCCTCTTAAATATAGCCAATGAACAGGCCTCAACTACCTTCTGTGGCAGAGAGTTCCAGAGATTCACCACTCTTTGTGTGAAAAATGTTTTTTCATCTCGGTCCTAAAGGATTTCCCCTTTATCCTTAAACTGTGACCCCTTGTTCTGGACTTCCCCAACATCGGGAACAATCTTCCTGCATCTAGCCTGTCCAACCCCTTAAGAATTTTGTAAGTTTCTATAAGATCCCCCGTCAATCTTCTAAATTCTAGCGATTACAAGCCGAGTCTATCCAGTCTTTCTTCATATGAAAGTCCAGACATCCCAGGAATCAGTCTGGTGAACCTTCTCTGTACTCCCTCTATGGCAAGAATGTTTTCCCTCAGATTCGGAGACCAAAACTGTGCATAATAATCCAGGTGTGGTCTCACCAAGACCCTGTACAACTGCAGTAGTACAAGTACAAGTTCAAGTACAAGTGAGTTTATTGTCATGTGTCCCTGTATAGGACAATGAAATTCTTGCTTTTCTTAAGCACACAGAAAATAGTAGGCATTTACTACAAAACAGATAAATGTGTCCATATACCATGATATAAATATATACACACATGAATAAATAAACTGGTAAAGTGCAAATAACAGAAAGTGGTTATTAATAATCAGAGTTTTGTCCGAGCCAGGTTTAATAGCCTGATGGCTGTGGGGAAGTAGCTATTCCTGAACCTGGACGTTGCAGTCTTCAGGCTCCTGTATCTTCTACCTGAAGGTAGCAGGGAGATGAGTGTGTGGCCAGGATGGTGTGGGTCTTTGATAGAACCTCCCTGTTCTATGGGTAGAACCTCCCTGCTCCTGTACGTGAGAATAAACACATGACAATAAACTCTCTTGACTCTTGAATCTTGACATGTCAACTCTCCACGTTCTCCGGAGATGCTACCTGATCCGCTGCATTGTTCCAGCACTTTCTGTTTCCTTTTCTGGGTAGCTAGGACATCGATACCGAATGCAGGGCCACCGATATGATTGTGGTTGCTCACGGGGGGGGGGGGGGGGGGGGGGGGGGGGCAGAAATGGACAGCGCCAATCTTGTAGTGAGTCCTAACTATATAGCTCAATGCAGGTTTGTGATAGTTTTTGTTAACTTTGGCCGGCTATCAGAGAAAAAAGGGAATGCAACGTTTTCAATTGCCATGCTAATTTACGGAGCGAGCAATCATCCTTTGTAGTGGGTGGCTGTTACTTTCGTCAGCGACTACAAGAGCTGTCTGGCCTGACTAACCCCTTCAGACTTCTTTCGCATTGTTTTGCCCAGACGGGGCCTCACAGTTGACTGTGATTAGACGTCGCACCTCCCGCCTGTCAACCGGCCCGCCATTAGCATTTGAAAAGGCCAGGCCAGGCCATCAAAGTTAATGGTAGACAAAAGTGCTGGAGAAACTCAGCGGGTGCAGCAGCATCTAAGGAGCGAAGGAAATAGGTAACGTTTCGGGCCGAAACGTTGCCTATTTCCTTCAGGGTTTTCGGCCCGAAACGTTGCCTATTTCCTTCAGGGTTTTCGGCCCGAAACGTTGCCTATTTCCTTCGCTCCTTAGATGCTGCTGCACCCGCTGAGTTTCTCCAGCACTTTTGTCTACCTTCAATTTTCCAGCATATGCAGTTCTTTCTTAAACCTTATGGTAAAAACTATGGATGTTTTAAAAGGGACGCCTTCCGCCTTCTAAAACAACCATCAAAGTTAATGTTATCTTAGCTGATCTGCGGAACTTCTTGGTTCTTCTTGGTTTCCTGGTCCTCCAAAATATTCCAAATGGAATTTAAACTGGTGGAACTGTTGCCCCCAGCACCAGAAGCCTGACCCACTCCTGTGTCGGCAAAGGACCGGGGTGGGCAGCCCCCATTTTGAGCTGACATCACCTGATCCTTCGCTCCATAGAGGCTGCCTCACCCGCTGAGTTTCTCCAGCATTTTGTGTCTACCTTTGATTTTTCCAGCATCTGCAGTTCTTTCTTAAACACAAAATTAACTGGACTGTTTCGCGGAGAGGAGCTTTTATTCTGGCCCGTTTCCCCATGGAAATGCCATGTCATTTGAAAGAATGGGTTATTCAGCTCTGGGAAAAAAACGAATTTGCAAGATATTCTTAACAGTCAATGATAGTTTAAGAAATAACTGCAGATGCTGGAAAATCGAAAGTAGACACAAAATGCTGGAGAAACTCAGCGGGCGAGGCAGCATCTATGGAGCGAAGGAAATAGGCAACATTTCGGGCCCGGAACGTTGCCTATTTCCTTCGCTCCATAGACACTGCCTCGCCCGCTGAGTTTCTCCAGCATTTTTGTCTACCTTCCTTAAAAGTGAGTTTGTTTAGTGGTGCCTGTAGTGTTCAATAGCGTGATTGTCTTGCTGGAAGGGGATTGAGACAGTGACAGGAATTCCTATCCCCTTGTCCCGTGGCACTAGGCTGCGGGGGGATAATTGCTCCCTGCGCCCCCCCCTTCCTTGGGAGGTGGCACGCAACAACAAAAACTTTGTTTAAAGCAGCTAATTATCCCAAGAGGATCCATCACGGCGACACCGCCGGGCAACAAACAGTTCACGCCACGCTATGTAGGACTGATTACCCATAGCATGGCTCGAGGTAGGTCTTGCATGTCTTATAGGAGGAAGAAGAGGTCTTGCAGGTGGGGGGGGGTGAATTCCAGAGCTGGTCGCCTTGGCAACTTACAACTCAGCTGTCAGCGGTGAAGCAATTAAATTGCTGGGCTCAGAGAATTGCAAAGCCAGAGAAGATTATATTGATTATTGGGAGGGAGACCATGCAGGGTCGACAGTCCTACAATGTGTTTGCTTAGCCCGGGATCAACGTAGGTCAGTATACACAGAGGACGGGACAAGGGCCAGCACAGTGTTGTACCACTGAGTTTCACAGAGGGGTGCAAGGAGCAATGCCCAGCCATGATGCACCTGAAGAAGGGTTTCGGCACCGAAAGACGTTGCCTATTTCCTTCGCTCCATAGATGCTGCTGCACCCGCTGAGTTCCTCCAGCATTTTTGTCTACCTTCGGTTTTTTTTTCCAGCATCTGCAGTTCCTTCTTCAACAAGTAGACAAAAATGCTGGAGAAACTCAGTGGGTGCAGCAGCATCTATGGAGCGAAGGAGATAGGCAACGTTTCGGCCCAAAAACCCTCAAGGAAATAGGCAACGTTTCGGCCCAAAAACCCTCAAGGAAATAGGCAACGTTTCGGCCCAAAAACCCTCAAGGAAATAGGCAACGTTTCGGCCCAAAAACCCTCAAGGAAATAGGCAACGTTTCGGGCCGAAACCCGGAAGGGTTTCGGCCCGAAACGTTGCCTATTTCCTTCGCTCCATAGATGCTGCTGAGGGAGTTAGATGTGGCCCTTGTGGCTAAAGGGATCAGGAGGTATGGAGAGAAGGCAGGCACGGGATACTGAGTTGGATGATCAGCCATGATCATATTGAATGGCGGTGCAGGCTCAAAGGGCTGAATGGCCTACTCCTGCACCTATTTTCTATGTTTCTACGTTTCTATGTCAGTTAATTGGCTTGGTATAAATGTAAATTGACCCTAGTCTGTGTAGGGTAGTGTTAACGTGCGGGGAATGGCTGGTCGACGCGGACTCAGTGGGCCAAAGGGGCCTGGTTTCCGTGCTATATCACTGAACAAAACGAAACGTAGTCGGGTGGTTGGTGGTAAGTGCAGGCGTGGAGGGCCAAAGAGCATGTTTCCATTTGACAAAGAGCTGGAGGATCTCAGTGGGTCAGGCAGCATCTATGGAGGGAATGGACAGGCAACGTTTTGGGGTGGGGACCGTTCTTCAGCCTGATGGAGTCAAGGGCCTGTCCCATTTGGGCATAATTCGTGTGTCATTTATACGCGACATCATTGAATTGAATTGAATTGAATCCTTTATTTGTCATTCAGACCTTTCGGTCTGAACGAAATGCTGTTGCCTGCAGCCATACATGTAATAATAACAAAACACAATAAACACAAATTAACATCCACCACAGTGAGTTCACCAAACACCTCCTCACTGTGATGGAGGCAAAAGTCTTAGAGTTACTGTCTCTTCCCTCCTCTTCTCCCTCTGCGCCGAGGCGATACCCCACCGGGCGATGGTATCAGTCCCGCGGTTCAAGCTCCGCGGCCCGGGGGTGGTCGAAGCTGCCCGCAGCTGTTGCAACGGGTGCTCCGGGAAAACAGGCACCAGCCTGTGACCTGCGAGCTCCCGACATTGTCCTCCACTGGCCCGCGGCCGAGCCCCGGATCCAGGTCGCCGCCGCCTCAGCCGCCGGAGCACCGTCTCCGCCCCGCACCGGGCCGCCCACAAGGCAGCGTCTCAGCCCCGCACCGGGCTGCCCCCACGGGAGCACCTTCATTTATGTGCCGTCACGCGAATGGCGTGCATTACGCGCGCATGGTGCGTGGTGACGTAAACAGTGACGCGCGCGGCACCTCAGGATTTTGTGACTCACTAAATCTTCGCGCGCCACCTGCGTGACGTGCAAATGACTCCCAAGTGGGACAAGCCCTTTAGCAGAGAGAAAGCTGGGAATGAGAGTTTGGAGTGGGTCAAAGACTAGCAAATGATAGCTGACAGATGGAATTAAGGGGCAAAAGTTGAGGGGGAACTTCTTTATTCAGAGAGTGGTAGCTGTGTGAAATGAGCTTCCAGTGGAAGTGGTGGAGGCAGGTCCGATTTTATCATTTAAAAAATAAATTGGATAGATATATGGACGGGAAAGGAATGGAGGGTTATGGTCTGAGCGCAGGTAGATGGGACTAGGTGAGAGTAAGTGTTCGGCACGGACTAGAAGGGCCGGGATGGCTTGTTTCCGTGCTGTCATTGTTATATGGTTATATATACGGTAATATGGTTATATCTGCCTGAATTCCTTCCCAAGGAGGAACGGAGGTGCCTGAAGCTGGAGTGTTTATCTGACCTGACAATAAATCACTGCACTTTTCACCTCACTCACAGCGGTTAACAGCGGGCAGCACAGAAGGCAAACAAGCACTCATCGACTGCTTAAACGAAGGCCAACCTGGCCCCGTTACTGGAGTTCAGGAGCTCACAGCTGAGATCCATTAATCGGTGACAGTGGGTGGATAGCTGTATAATCAGCTGCATTGCAGCTGATCCTGAATGCACAAAGCCACTTGGGGAGGGGTTTGCCTGCAATTCAAGGTCAACGGGGTGGCTGTGAACGTGAATGTAACAAGAGCAGCAGTCAATTCAGGCCAGAACTATCACTCTGTGACTATGGCTCATATGTCAATAGGGAAATGTTGGTGAGCCCTAATTGTGATGGACTTAATGTCACAGCCAAGTTGGCATACCTTGTGGAATAGACAGTACCGTGGGAAGTTGACGAAGCTGCTTCTTCTTCTTCTTGCGTGTGGCGTGCACAGCCTAAAGTTGGAGGACAACTTGTCCTATTTGATCTTATTTGATTTTGCACGCCGGGTTGATTGCATTCGTCGAAACAGGGCGGACCACGTGATGGTTGTAATCTCCCACCCCGTTGAAGAAGCTTATGAGAGGATAAAGACCAAGTACTCTGAACTTGCAACTGAAGCTGCCCAGAATGGCTGGAAGACCAAGATAGACAATAGACAATAGGTGCAGGAGTAGGCCATTCGGCCCTTCGAGCCAGCACCGCCATTCAATGTGATCATGGCTGATCAAATCACTTGTAACTGAAGCTGCCCAGAATGGCTGGAAGACCAAGATAGACAATAGACAATAGGTGCAGGAGTAGGCCATTCGGCCCTTCGAGCCAGCACCGCCATTCAATGTGATCATGGCTGATCAAATCACTTGTAACTGAAGCTGCCCAGAATGGATGGAAGACCAAGATAGACAATAGACAATAGACAATAGGTGCAGGAGTAGGCCATTCGGCCCTTCCAGCCAGCACTGCCATTCAATGTGATCATGGCTGATCATCCCCAATCAGTACCCCGTTCCTGCCTCCTCCCCATATCCCCTGACTCCGCTATCTTCAAGAGCCCTATCTAGCTCTCTCTTGAAAGCATCCAGAGAACCGGCCTCCACTGCCTTCTGAGGCAGAGAATTCCACAGACTCCACAGGCTGTGGAATTCTCTGCCTCAGAGGGCGGTGCAGGCAGGTCTTTAGAAGACCCTAGACGAGTTGAAAAAAATGTCAAGGTCGTATTGACTCGCCGAAGTAAAAGGCCTCCTACGACTTCCTACGATTATGTCTACAAAATCCTACGACCCACCTCGACCTCAGTCTTCCACACCTAAGACCAACCACGACGAGCTACGAGTGGAAAATGATCACATGATAAAATGATGTCATGCTTGCATTTTTTTTCTCGAGCCAGTTACCGACCTACGACCCACCTACGACCTACCTACGACCTACCTACGACCTACCTATGACCCACTACGACCTACCTACGACCCACCTACAAGTAAAAGGTATCATTTTTTTCCATGCCGAACTTTCTTTTACTCGTGGACATTTATCAGGCTGGAATAAACGCCGCGACCTACTTGAGGAGACGAGTACGCAGAGACCACTCACGGGCATGAGGGAGAGTTACGAAGACCTCCTACGACCTCGTGGCGACCATGCTGCGAGTATGAGTCAAGGGCAGAGGTCGACAATTAAGTCGTGAAAGTGGGACAGGGGCTTAACTGGGACGCCAGGTATCACCGTTGAGCCCTCTGGAGATGTTGTGGGCTTGTCAACGAAACGGCAAAGAAGAAGGGTGCCCAGCTGATGACCCCGATGAGGTACCTACCCTATCTTTCACCACTCCAATCCCACTGCAAATAGCAAGAGTGCCGACTTACTACACGGATTGAAACATCAAGTCCTATTAGCTCTACTACAAATCACATATGCAATATTCCGAGTCTAATATCACGTAAAACACTAGATTTTTATCGCACATAAATTAAATTGAAAAATGAGCGTTTTTTTAAATCGGCATTTTTTAAATGCAGTGAAAGTATTTTACAGTCAATGCAAACGGTGGACAAAAATGCTGGAGAAACTCAGCGGGTGAGGCAGCATCTATGGAGCGAAGGAATAGGTGATGTTTCGGGTCGAGACCCTTCTTCCGACTGATGTGGGGGTGGGGGGATGGGGAGGGCGCGGGAAGAAGAAAGGAAGAGGCGGAGGCAGTGGGCTGTGGGAGAGCTGGGAAGGGGAGGGGAGGGAGGGAGGGAGAAAGCAAGGACTACCTGAAATTGGAGAAGTCAATGTTCATGTTAAGGGGATGGACAGGCTAGATGCAGGAAGATTGTTCCCGATGTTGGGGAAGTCCAGGACAAGGGGTCACAGTTTAAGGATAAAGGGGAAATCCTTTAGGACAGAGATGAGAAAAACATTTTTCACACAGAGAGTGGTGAATCTCTGGAACTCTCTGCCACAGAAGGTAGTTGTGGTGGCGAGTTGATTGGCTATATTTAAGAGGGAGTTAGATGTGGCCCTTGTGGCTAAAGGGATCAGGGGGTATGGAGAGAAGGCAGGTACAGGATACTGAGTTGGATGATCAGCCATGATCATATTGAATGGTGGTGCAGGCTCGAAGGGCCGAATGGCCTATTCCTGCACCTATTTTCTATGTTTCTATGTACAGTCTTTTCATGAATACATGATTGTAATCATGTACAGTCTTTTCTCTGACTGGAGAGCACGCGAGCAAAACCTCAGTACAAGTGACAATAATACTCAAGTAAATGGAAGGTGAACGATTAGATCTTCTACACAAAAATGCTGGAGAAACTCAGCGGGTGCAGCAGCATCTATGGAGCGAAGGAAATAGGCAACGTTTCGGGCCGAAACCCGGAAGGGTTTCGGCCCGAAACGTTGCCTATTTCCAGAAGGATTTTGGGCCGAAACGTTGCCTATTTCCAGAAGGATTTTGGGCCGAAACGTTGCCTATTTCCAGAAGGATTTCGGCCCGAAACGTTGCCTATTTCCAGAAGGATTTTGGCCCGAAACGTTGCCTATTTCCAGAAGGATTTTGGCCCGAAACGTTGCCTATTTCCAGAAGGATTTCGGCCCGAAACGTTGCCTATTTCCAGAAGGATTTTGGGCCGAAACGTTGCCTATTTCCAGAAGGATTTCGGCCCGAAACGTTGCCTATTTCCAGAAGGGTTTCGGGCCGAAACGTTGCCTATTTCCTTCGCTCCATAGATGCTGCCGCACCCGCTGAGCTTCTCCAGCATTTTTGTCTACCTTCGATTTTTCCAGCATCTGCAGTTCCTCCTTAAACACATTAGATCTTCGACTGCAGGTTGGAGGATGAAGACATCACGGTTTTTGGACATTTGACTCCTCTTCTACCAATTTGTTATTTATTTATTGTAATACATTAGATCTTGTAAACACACACCACTAACAAACACACAGCGGAAAAAAACCCAACTGTTTTTTTGAATTCCCGCCCGGACGAATTACAACTTCAAAAGGCCAGAGGCTCTCTTTGATATTTGGATAATTTGTTTCAAAAATAAACATTCAGTTACTGGGTCAGAACTGCTCCTGGACTTGTTCCAGCGGCACCAGTTGTTCCCGGTCACTTGCTTCTGAGATTAAATTATTTTTGACCCAAAATTGCCAAGTAGAACATCCAATAACAACTAGGGCAGCAGTTACAATCTCGTGCCGAAACCAGTTCCCGTGAACAACACAATGCGGGATTTTCTGTACGGTAGACTACCTCAGCACCTTTGAACTGGTATCACATGTCGACGAGGAGAATAGGGAAAAAAGCTACTTTGTGATTGAGGCAGTGCAGCGTAGGTTCACCAGATTGATCCCTGGGATGGCGGGACTGTCATATGAGGAAGGATTGAAAAGACTGGGGTACACAAAAACGCTGGAGAAACTCAGCGGGTGCAGCAGCATCTATGGAGCGAAGGAAATAGGCAAAGTTTCGGGCCGAAACCCTTCTTCAGACTGATGGGGGATGGCGGGGAGAAGAAAGGAAAAAGGGAGGAGGATGAGCCCGAGGGCTGAGGGATGGGAGGAGACAGCAAGAGCTAACCAAATTGGGAGAATTCAATGTTCATGCCCGCAGGATGCAGACTCCCCAGGTGCTGGTCCTCCAATTTGAAAAGACTGGGCTTGTATTCACTGGAGTTTAGAAGGATGAGGGGGTATCTTATAGAAACATATAAAATGATAAAAAGGACTGGACAAGCTAGATGCAGGAAAAATGTTCCCAATGTTGGGCGAGTCCAGAACCAGGGGCCACAGTCTTAGAATAAAGGGGAGGCCATTTAAGACTGAGGTGAGAAAAAACTTTTTCACCCAGAGGGTTGTGAATTTGTGGAATTCCCTGCCACAGAGGGCAGTGGAGGCCAAGTCACTGGATGGATTTAAGAGAGAGTTAGATAGAGCTCTAGGGGCTAGTGGAGTCAAGGGATATGGGGAGAAGGCAGGCACGGGTTATTGATAGGGGACTGATCAGCTATGATCACATTGAAATGCGGTGCTGGCTCGAAGGGCCGAATGGCCTCCTCCAGCACCTATTGTCTGTTGTCTATTGTCTATAATAAGCAAAACTGAAACTGGAGTTCAGATGTTCACAATATACTGCATTTGGATGTGGGCACTGAGGGAGCCACCCATGACTGGAAGCGATATAGAATTAGAATGCCAATGAAATTCCTCGTATGTTGCGAAACATACTTGGCGAATAAGGTGCGATTCTGATTCTGATTCTGGAGGCAAGGTGTTCGTCCGTTTGGTGCAGCAAGCCACATGTAAGGAAGGAGACCTTTGAACAGAACACCTGTAGGAACTTCATGACTAACAGTCGACATTCCTCACTATGTAGCAGGGATTACACAATACAAACACGACACAACAGCCTGTTCCGTCGATCATTGGCTCAAAAACTGTAACTAAGTGATAAAACACAGCTCAAATGTAGATATCGATCACCCGGTTATAATACAGGACCAATTGGTGCAGTATACTTCCCTTTTCAGAAGCGCAGCATTCACAAATCACTGACTATTCACTTTGTGGCTCTTTGCAAGACGGCCGGCCGGGGTGGATTACGGAGAGCTGAATGCCACCCTGATGGCTTACATGGCCATGTTTACTTGGAGCTGAACCCTGATTGAAAGAGACACCGTACATTAATCTTGCTCAGAGCCAACGTGACTTACATTGAATTGCTCAGGTTTAAGGCAAAAGGCTTACACTGAGAGGGTAACATTAGATGAGCTTCATTCCCATTATGAAGAGCTCTTCAATGAAACCAGATAGACAAAGTGGGAGTGATTAACCTGTGTTTCTGGGAGGACAAAACCATGAATTAAGTTAGTCTTTTACAAAGTTCTTAAATGATCTTCCGTTTGATTTTTTTACTCCTTTGTCAGCTGAGCTTGTGTTCTTTAAGCGCCACGACTTTGTTTCAGTATGGCTAACGAATGGGGGACACCTTTAATTAATTTACTTGCCTGTATGGGTATCAGTAGTGGAGGTAGTTTCTCATGCGAGAGGCAGGGAGGGGTGATGCAGAGAGATACACTTTACTCAAGAGGACCAATGTTAAAATAGCCCCAGACAATTGCCAGGGATGCTGTTCAGTTTGCATAGAAACATAGACAATAGGTGCAGGAGTAGAGGCCATTCGGCCCTTCGAGCCTGCACCGCCATTCAATATGATCATGGCTGATCATCCAACTCAGTATCCTGTACCTGCCTTCTCTCCATACCACCTGATCCCTTTAGCCACAAGGGCCACATCTAACTCCCTCTTAAATCTAGCCAATGAACTGTGTGGCCTCAACTACCTTCTGTGGCAGAGAATTCCACAGATTCACCACTCTCTGTGTGAAACATGTTTTTTCTCATCTCGGTCCGAAAAGACTTCCCCCTCATCCTTAAACTGTGACCCCGTGTTCTGGACTTCCCCAACATCGGGAACAATCTTCCTGCATCTAGCCTGTCCAACCCCTTAAGAATTTTGTAAGTTTCCTTACTTCTTTTATTTCTAGCTTTCTTAAAGCTCAAAAAATGAAGGGGTACGACAAATGTAATAAGATATATGTGGGGTGTATTACTGTAACATATTGTACTTCTAATAGAATAGAATAGAATAGAATAGAATGCAATTTATTGTCATTCAAACCTAGGTTTGAATGAAATATAATTTCTACAGTTTACAACACAATCCAAGACCCACACTTAACACAGTTTTACATAAACATCCATCACAGTGAGTCTCCAACATCTCCTCACAGTGATGGAAGACAAAGACTTTATCTCTTCCCTTTGTTCCTTCTCCCGTGGTCCAGCAGTCCAACTGCAGTGTCGAGGTGAACTGGGGCTCCGATGTTAAAGCCCCCGGCGGGCGATGGTAAGTCCTGAGGCCGTAAAAGCCACGTCGGACGATGTTAGGCCCCGGCTCCATGTCCTTCAAACCCGCGATTCCAGCGGGTGAAGTCGCCGTTGCGGAACTCGGAAAAGCGGTCTCCCACCAGGGACCTGCGAGCTCCCGATGTTCCCGTCCACCGGGTCTGCGGCCGGTGCCTCCGAACTCCAAAAGTCGGGTCGCAGCCGCACGCCACCACAGCTCTTCCCGCTCCGAAGTTGGCCAGCTCCGCGATGTCAGTTCCGCAGTCTCTGCAACTGGAGCCCTCAGGTTAGTCCCGGCCGGAGGTCGCCGCCGGCTCCACGATGTTAGGCCCAACGACATCCGAGACCCAACAGGGAATAGTCGGGTCCCCGCACAGAGAAGAGATTAACGGTTTCCCCACAGCCCCCCCACCACCCCCCACATATACACAGCTAAAAAAAAATAATAAAAACTGACTCAAAGACATACATTTAACAAGACAAAATAAAAAAAAGTCAGACGACTGTAGTCGAGCCGCTGCCGTTAGGCGCTGCCACTAACCCGATGAGGGTTATTAAAAATAAATTAAAAAATAAATAAAAAATAAAAAAATAATTTTGTAAGTTTCTATAGGATCCCTTCATTGCCAGGTGTACTGAGGTACAGTGGAAAGGCTTTGTTGCGTGCTATCCAGTCAGCAGAAAGTCAGTACAAGATTACAATCGAGCCATTTACACTGTATAGATACTGTATAAGGGAACAATGGTCAACGCAAGGTAAAGCCAGCAAAGTTTGATCGAAGATAGTGCAAAGAGATAGATAGTAGTTCAGTACTACACAGTACTACTGGTGCCCAATACAGGCAGTAAATTAATTATAAGGTGGCCCTATTCTTTGGCCACACAGAAACAAGTAGTGGGAACTTTGTAATAGGCTAAAGGGCCTGTCACACTTTCCCGAGATATTCACAAATTCTCCCGAGTTATTCACGAATTCCCCCGAGTTTTCCCCTTGTATTCAAACTCGGAGAACGTGCGTAGCGAGTCCGTAGATATATATCGTAGCGGCTCGTTATGCCAGCCATATGTACTCGGGGCATCAGGTAAGTCGGGACGTTTTTTCCAGCCTGATAAAAAATGCCCACGAGTAAACAAATAGCCCCGAGTACCTACGATGTATCCACGGACTCCTACAGACTCGTTACAAACATTCTGCGAGTTTGAATCAAGGGGAAAACTCGGGAGAATTCGTCAATAACTCGGGAAAGTGGGACAGGCCCTTAACTTAATTCAGGGTTTTGTCCTCCCCCCAGTAGCATAGGTTAAACTAATATGTTAATGTCAGGGATGGGGCCCATCGGGGAAAGTACATGAGAGGGTAGTTGGAATGTCATGTAAACATTGTACAAGACGTTGGCGAGGACACATTCAGAGTTTTGTGTTCCATTTTGGTCACTCTGCTATAGGGGGTGGGAGATTGCAACCTTCACGTGGTCCGCCCTGTGTCGACGAATGTAATCAACCTGGCGTGCACAATCAAGTAAGATCAAATAGAACAAGTTGTCCTACAACTTTAGGCTGTGCACGCCACACGCAAGAAGAAGAAGAAGACTCTGCTACAGGAAAGATGTTGTTGCCCTGGAAAGAGTGCAGAGATTTACAAGGATATCCTCAAGACTTGAGGGCCTGAGCTACAGGGAGCAGTTTTGCAGGCGAGGACTTTATTCCTTGGAGCGCAGGAGGGCATGGGACATGTCGCGGGGGTGAAGCCTGTATGATCGTGAGTAGTCGCCCAAAGAGTCGTACCTTTTTCTGGTCGCTGCTGGATTTTCAACATGCCTGCCTCGACTAATGACGGGTGCCGGCAAGTTGCCGAATAACATTGCGTAAGTGGGACAAGGCCCTTAAACGTGTGCTGCTGTTTGGGGGACCTGACTCTGCTCAAATTGTCCCTTGCACCTCCTAGTTTGCAAAAGTGATCACACTTCAAGTCTTTGGGATAGACAATAGACAATAGATGCAGGAGTAGGCCATTCGGCCCTTCGAGCCAGCACCGCCATTCAATGTGATCATGGCTGATCATCCGATTCAGATTCAGATTCAACTTTAATTGTCATTGTCAGTGTACAGTACAGAGACAACGAAATACAGTTAGCATCTCCCTGGAAGAGCGACATAGAATATGATTTCAATAAATTAATCTTTTTACATGTATACAGACATAGTGTTTTTCCTGTGGGAGGAGTGTCCGGGGGGGGGGGGGGGGTGATTGGCAGTCACCGAGGTACAGTGTTGAGTAGAGTGACAGCCGCAGGGAAGAAGCTGTTCCTGGACCGTCTGGTCCGGCAACGGAGAGACCTGTAGCGCCTCCCGGATGGTAGGAGGGTAAACAGTCCATGGTTGGGGTGAGAGCAGTCCTTGGCGATGCTGAGCGCCCTCCGCAGACAACGCTTGCTTTGGACAGACTCAATGGAGGGGAGCGAGGAACCGGTGATGCGTTGGGCAATTTTCACCACCCTCTGCAGTGCCTTCCCCAATCAGTTCCCCGTTCCTACCTTCTCCCCAATATCCCCTGACCCCGCTATCTTTAAGAGCCCTATCTAGCTGCCGAGATTGTGAAAGAAAATACAAGTCCTCCTTCTTCCCGTCTGCCACCCAGCATGATCGGAAGCAACACAAATTTACAGATATTTTTTTTTTAAATCAACTGTGCAAATGAGTGAATGGATCAAGGCTCTCTGTGGAAAGCAGGCTCAGGTCTTTTTTTTCTTTCAGGTTGCAATTAGGCACTGAATGCTCGAGCGTTCGACCGTCGCCACAACTGGTAGCGCTGTTGACTCGCGGTTTCTATCCTGGCCTCGGGTGCTGTCCGTGTGGAGTTTGCACGTTCTCCCTGTGACAGCATGGGTTTGCTCCGGGTGCTCCGGTTTCCTCCCACGTCCCACCGGCACGCGTGTCCGCAGGTTAATCGGCCATCTGTAAATTGTCTCTGGTGTGTGGGCAGTGGCTGGGAGAGCGGAATAGCGCGGAACTAAATGTGAAACGGGCCGTCGATGGTCGCCGCGGGACATAGTGGGCCGAAGGGCCTGTTTCCACGCTGTATATACATCTTCCTTTCGCTCATCTGCCCCCCGTACCCGATCAACCCGCCAGTGAAACTGCCCAGAGATGAACGCAGCAAATATATGTTCGCATTTGCGTTGAGGAAATAGTTGCCTGATTGAACAACCTGTGCCTAAGCTCTGCTGGATTTTGCGCTGCCCAAGTTGTACTGTATGACAAAAGAGTTTTGTTTTAATAAATGCTTTAAGGAATTTAAACTCAGTTGAACTAGTCCTTGGTGTCGTTATCAGTGAGCACTGGAATGTTGACTTTTCGTTCACTAAACTATTTATTAATGCTTCTGAAGAAGGGTTTCGGCCCGAAACGTCGCCTATTTCCTTCGCCCCACAGATACTGCCTCACCCGCTGAGTTTCTCCAGCATTTTTGTCTACCTTCGATTTTCCAGCATCTGCAGTTCCTTCTTGAACATACTATCCTTGTAATAATAATAATAATAATAATAATAATAATTTGTTTATAGGGACAGTGCATATTAATGAACATTTGCATGTAAATATGCGAGATTGTAGCCAATCAGTAGCTAATTTCCGTCTCTATTCCCTGTACCTGTCTAAATGTCTTTAAAATGTTATTATATCCAGTTCATTCCATGCCGTCTGAGTGAAAAAGTTACCCCTCTTCCTATGTTTAAGAAGGAACTGCAGATGCTGGAAAAATCGAAGGTGGACAGAAATGCTGGAGAAACTCAGCGGGTGAGGCAGCATCTAGCCATATAACATATAACCATATAACAATTACAGCACGGAAACAGGCCATCTCGGCTCTTCTAGTCCGTGCCGAACACTTACTCCCAACTAGTCCCATCTACCTGCACTCAGACCATAACCCTCCATTCCTTTCCCGTCCATATAACTGTCCAATTTATTTTTAAATGATAAAATCAAACCTGCCTCCACCACCTTCACTGGAAGCTCATTCCACACAGCTACCACTCTCTGAGTAAAGAAGTTCCCCCTCATGTTACCCCTAAACTTCTGTCCCTTAATTCTCAAGTCATGTCCTCTTGTTTGAATCTTCCCTACTCTCAGTGGGAAAAGCTTATCCACGTCAACTCTGTCTATCCCTCTCATAATTTTAAAGACCTCTTATCAAGTCCCCCCTTAACCTTCTGCGCTCCAAAGAATAAAGACCTACTTCATCTATGGAGAGAAGGAATTGGCGACGTTTCGGGTCGAGACCCTTCCGGGTCTCGACCCGAAACGTCGCCAATTCCTTCCCTCCATAGATGAAGAAGGGTCTCGACCCGAAACGTTGGCAATTCCTTCTCTCTATAGATGAAGAAGGGTCTCGACCCGAAACGTCGCCAATTCCTTCTCTCTATAGATGAAGAAGGGTCTCAATCCGAAACGTTGGCAATTCCTTCTCTCTATATATGAAGGGTCTCGACCTGAAACGTTGGCAATTCCTTCTCTCCATAGATGAAGAAGGGTCTCGACCTGAAACGTCACCAATTCCTTCTCTCCATAGATGAAGGGTCTCGACCTGAAACGTCGCCAATTCCTTCTCTCTATAGATGAAGAAGGGTCTCGACCCAAAACGTTGCCAATTCCTTCTCACTATAGACGAAGAAGGGTCTCGACCCGAAACGTCGCCAATTCCTTCTCTCTATAGACGAAGAAGGGTCTCGACCCGAAATTCCTTCACTCCATAGATGCTGCCCACCTCGCCCGCTGAGTTTCTCCAGCACTTTTGTCCATCTTTGTAATCAAGTATATTCTTTTCGCTGACTGGTTAGCAGGCACCAAAATGTTTTTTAACCGTACCACGGTGCATGTGACAATAAACAAACTCAAACTAAACAACGTGGTGTAGTCTGGCTTGGGCCAGACGGATGTGAGATGCCAAAGCAAACCCACAGACTTGATCACAGACTTTGCACCCAGGCTCTTGGGGGGCAGGTCCGAGCAAGTGATGCACTGAGGGCAGGCATGTCCTTTGATCGAGATGTCCATCTGTCCCCTCACTTGGACCATTCATAGACAGGCAGGGGGAGGTCTGGGCCAATATCCATCCATCGATCAGCATCACAGTCTCATTATTGGTGTTGATATATTACTGTCACGTGTATACAGTGAAAAACTACAGTGCGCTATCCAGTCAAATCATATCATACAACCGAGCCACATACATAGAAACATAGAAAATAGGTGCAGGAGGAGGCCATTTGGCCCTTCGAGCCAGCACCGCCATTCATTGTGATCATGGCTGATCGTCCCCTATCAATAACCCGTGCCTGCCTTCTCCCCATATCCCTTGACTCCACTAGCCCCTAGAGCTCTATCTAATGCCCCTGTCCCACTTAGGAAACCTGAACGGAAACCTCTGGAGACTTTGCGCCCCACCCAAGGTTTCCGTGCGGTTCCCGGAGGTTTTTGTCAGTCTCCCTACCCGCTTCCACTACCTGCAACCCCCGGCAACCACCTGCAACCTCCGGGAACTGCACGGAAACCTTGGGTGG
>NC_046000.1:12963001-13064332 GCF_010909765.2 Amblyraja radiata
CTATGGAGCGAAGGAAATAGGCAACGTTTAATCAATGGTGTTTTATCATTAATGTTTTATTATTATTAATGTTTAGTGTTTTCTGAGTCATTCGTAACTGTCACTGTATGTCATGTTGTTACTTGTGGGCGGAGCACCAAGGCAAATTCCTTGTATGTGAATACTTGGCCAATAAACTTACTTACTTACTTACTTAGACTGTGGTCTGTGGATGAGGAAGTCGGGGATCCAATTGCAGAGGGATGCGCAGAGACCCAGATTTGAGAGCTTTGTAACCAGCTTGCAGGGGATGATTGTATTAAATGCCGGGCTATAGTAAATGAATAACAGCCTGACATATGAGTTTTTGTTGTCCAAGTGTGCCTGAATATATGAGTGTTGAATGATTCACAGACTGCACATCCATAGCTTTGTGGAATGGAGCAGTCTAAACCCTCTGGGTGAAGAAACTCCTTTACATTTCAGTCCAAAGTGGTCAACCTCTAATCATGAGACTACACTGCCAAGTGTTAGATTCCCTATACTAAGGAAATGGCCTCTTGGCATCTAGCCTTCGACTCTCGCTTGAATCCACATTTTAGTGAATCTTTCAAATGCATGCGAGCGTCGGACAATCTTCCCTCTTCCAAACAATCGGTTGGATCTATGAGGCTTTTCCGTTGCCCAGAGAGACACCACTTATTAGTGAATTTGCATTTAAACCTACCGATGCGACATGGCCGACAAAAATGCTGGAGAAACTCAGCGGGTGAAGCAGCATCTTTGGGTCTCGGCCCGAAACGTTGCCCATTTCCTTCGCTCCATAGATTTGCACAGGTGTCCTCCATCCTTGGAGACACCCATCTTCTTCTTCTTGCGTGTGGCGTGCACAGCCTAAAGTTGTAGGACAACTTGTTCTATTTGATCTTATTTGATTGTGCACGCCGGGTTGATTGCATTCATCGACACAGGGTGGACACGTGAAGGTTGCAATCTCACACCCCGGAGACACCCACGGTCAGCCATGACCGAAGGGGGCCGACGAATATCAATTACTGTATATCGGACTTTAGTTATTTTGGAGAGGCTTGGGTTGTTCTCTTTAGGGAATAAAAGAATAAGGAGAAATTAAAAACAGAGGGATTTTGATAAAGTAAATAAAGGGAAACTGTTTTCACTGGCACGAGCCTTGGTAACCAAAGGAGAGCTATCAAAGACAATTGGCAAAAGAACCAAAGAGGAGACAATGATAAATATTTTCATGCAGCGAGTTTATTATGATCTGGAATGAGCTGTGTGCTGCCTGAAAGGGCAGTGGCAGCAAATTCAAAAGGGAATTAGCTGTACAGAGTTCTGAGGAAAGAGCAGGAAATTGTCATACTGATGGGAAAGCTGTCACAACACTGATGTGCCACATGGCCTCTCTTGGAACCGCTCACTATAGACAATAGACAATAGGTGCAGCAGTAGGCCATTCGGCCCTTTGAGCCAGCACCGCCATTCAATGTGATCATGGCTGATCATCCCCAATCAGTACCCCGTTCCTGCCTTCTCCCCATATCCCCTGACTCCGCTATCGTTAAGAGCCCTGTCTGGCTCTCTCTTGAAAGCATCCAGAGAACCGGCCTCCTGAGGCAGAGAATTCCCCAGACTCACGACTCTCTGTGTGAAAAAGAGGGGGGAGGCCAGGCACGGACTTGGACGAGGGTTCTCGAGCCTAGGTGTGGCCTTTTGCGGGGTTCAGTGAGGGATAGCGAGCGGTGGGGGGGGGGGGGGTGTTGAAAGTATCCGGAGAACCAGCATACAACGCCCTCTGGGGCAGAGAATTCCCCAGACTCACAACACTCTGTGTGAAAAAGTGTTTCACTAGTACCTTATCTGGCAGTATTTAAAAGACTCTACCGTTTGATTGGAAGCATCAAATCACCTGAAGTGAATGTCCTGATATGACATCTTTGCACACTGGCAGTGGGCCACAGAGAAACGGCAAAAATGAAAATTGCCCAGAGATATAATGTCTTCAGACAGTCTGTGCACTGCCCTTTGGACATAACGGGGGAACTCAAATGAACAAAGAGGTTAGTCTGGAAGAAGGTCAAAGCAGTATACAATTCTACTTCTTACAGGAAGGGCAAAGTGGCAGCACATTTAACATTTTCAACACAATCCGCTAACATGGACAAAGGTTCATTGAACTCTATTTGATGTATAAATCACAGGTTAATCAACGGCGACATTGCCACTACTAATACGAATCAACTGCTTCACTCTGAAGAAACGTGCTGATGATAAGAGTTGTAAATGTTAGAAATATGAAAAAGAGGGAATCCAAAATGCACTGGACAGCCGGGGAATAGATAGGAGTGAAAGAGAGTCCGCTCATGTTTCTTATTCTGATGCCCAAATCCCATTTTCAAAGCATTAACTTGGGCTTGATGCAAATGAGGCACTTGCTTGGAAATGAAAAGCTCTTTGTCCGTGTTCATTGTGATGTTAAAAATCTCCTTCCCCGATGTTTGAAAGGAGACAAGAACAGAGGCTTGGCGAGACAGAGATCCACAATGCTGCAGATCCAGCCTCATGTGTAAAATTCTCACCCTCATGTTCGAACGCTTGCATGGATTCATCGCTCTTTGAGCTTCTATAGCGTCACATAGCATGGAAACAGGCCCTTTGGCCCAACATGCTCATGCTGACCTCAACTGCACTGGATTGCATTTGGCCCATATCCCACTAAACCTTCCCTATCCATGTTGACAATAGACAATAGGTGCAGGAGTAGGCCATTCGGCCCTTCGAGCCAGCACCGCCATTCAATGTGATCATGGCTGATCATCCCCAATCAGTACCCCGTTCCTGCCTTCTCCCCAAACTCCGCTATCTTTAAGAGCCCTATCTAGCTCTTTCTTGAAAGTATCCAGAGAACCGGCTTCCACCGCCATCTGAGGCAGAGAATTCCACAGACTCACAACTCTCGCTGAGGAAAAGTGTTTCCTCGTCTCCGTTCTAAATGGCTTACCCCTTATTCTTAAACTGTGTGTGGCCCTTGGTTCTGGACTCCCCCAACATCGGGAACATGTTTCTTGCCTCTAGCGTGTCCAAACCCTTAATAATCTTATATGTTTCAATGATGCCCTCTCATCCTTCTAAACTCCAGAGTGTACAAGCCCAGCCGCTCCATTCTCTCAGCATACTTGTCCAAATGTCTTTTAAATGTTGTTAATGTACCTGCAGCAATGACCTCCTCTGGCAGCTCGTTCCATGTACTCACTACCCTCTGTGTGAAAAAGTTGGTACCTCAGGTTCCTATTAAATCTTTCCCCTCTCACCTTAAAGCAGGGGTTCCCAACCTTTTTCGTCCTGTTTACCCCTGGCAACTTTAATAGCACATAACAAAGTTATTTCACTTCTTTATGAACAACTAATGAACAGATACCGGTATACCAGAACCAAACACAGTCAATCAATGAGAAAAAATATGTACAAATCCAGAATCAACAAATTTACCCCGTGGGTCGGCGAAATTGACCCCCCTGGGGTTTAGCGCTGGATTGAGCCTCCGAAGCCTCGCGCGTGTGTGTGAGTGCGCGCATGCGCGTGCGGCCGCTAAGAAATTGTGTCCCTCCTGTCCCCTCCATATTTTGATAGCGATTTCCATGCCTGCTCACATGGCTTGGATGGAGGGTAAAGCTCTCTCTTCCAATGGCTTATCAAACACTCCCAGGATAGGTACAACATGGATTAGATACAGAACACACATGTAGGAAGGAACCGTAGTTGCTAGTTTATACCGGAGATCGACACAAAGTGCTGGAGTAACACAACGGGTCAGGCAGCATCTCTGGAGAAAATGAATGGGTGACGATTCATAGAAACATAGAAACATAGACAATAGGTGCAGGAGTCGGCCATTCGGCCCTTCGAGCCTGCACCGCCATTCAATATGATCATGGCTGATCATTAAACTCAGTATCCTGTACCTGTCTTCTCTCCATACCCCCTGATCCCTTTAGCCACAAGGGCCACATCTAACTCCCTCTTAAATATAGCCAATGAACTGTGGCCTCAACTAGCTTCTGTGGCAGAGAGTTCCAGAGATTCACCACTCTCTGTGTGAAAAATGTTTTTCTCATCTCGGTCCTAAAGGATTTCCCCTTTATCCTTAAACTGTGACCCCTTGTCCTGGACTTCCACAACATCGGGAACAATCTTCCTGCATCTAGCTTGTCCAACCCCCTAAGAATTTTGTAAGTTTCTATAAGATCCCCCCTCAATCTTCTAAATTCGGGTCTGAAGAAGGGTTCTTCTCGAGAAGATGCTACCTGACCCGCTGAGTTGCTCCAGCACTTTGTGTCTGCATTAGATGCAGAGCAAAGGGCCTGTCCCACTTTGCGATTTTGTTTCGGCGACTGCGAACGTCGGTGACTGACGCCCTAAACACCGTCAAGTTGTACGACACTCCTCGTCACCGTCACGTCAAGCTACGACACTCCGCGTCACCCGCCTTCACAAGGTTACACCGAAGTGTAATGATCACATTGGCAATGAACCTATCTGGCCTGATAACGGCGAAAAAACGAATACTCAAATTTTGGAAACATACATCTGTCCCTACTCTTAAGATGTGGATTACAAACATGTCTGAGACGCTACATCTTGAAAATATTAGACTTGTCTTAGCAGAAAAACCAGATCACTTTTCAAAGACACCATTCATTGATTTATTACAAGGATAGTATGGTACAACACAACTTTGGAGTAAAATCTAATTACGGGTTGGGTGAGGTGGGTGGGGAGGGATGCGAGGCAGGCATATCACCACTTTTTACATTCTTTCTCTATTTTGTCTTTTTATTTTTCTTATTTTTTTCTATTCCTCTCATCTTTCTTTCATTTACTCACTCTTTGCCTACACCACTTTGGTAGTCTAGGGGTTCTATCTTTGCACGTCTCACTTTGTTCTCTTTCTTGCTTTTTCTCCTTTCTTTTCTTCTAACATAGAAACATAGACAATAGGTGCAGGAGTAGAGGCCATTCGGCCCTTCGAGCCTGCACCGCCATTCAATATGATCATGGCTGATCATCCAACTCAGTATCCTGTACCTGCCTTCTCTCCATACCCCCTGATCCCTTTAGCCACAAGGGCCACATCTAACTCCCTCTTAAATATAGCCAACGAACTGTGGCCTCAACTACCTCCTGTGGCAGAGAATTCCACAGATTCACCACTCTCTGTGTGAAAAATGTTTTCCTCATCTCGGTCCTAAAAGATTTCCCCCTTATCCTTAAACTGTGACCCCTTGTCCTGGACTTCCCCAACATCAGAAACAATCTTCCTGCATCTAGCCTGTCCAACCCCTTAAGAATTTTGTAAGTTTCTATAAGATCCCCCCTCAATCTTCTAAAGCGAGTACAAACTGAGTCTATCCAGTCTAAAGCTAAAAGTTAAAATTGAAGCTGTACAATAACTATTATTTCATATGCCGTTGGTTATATTTTTGTACATATTTCGTACATAAATCAAAATAAAAAAGGAAATGAACTTATCTTAAATGAACTTAAGACTTGCCTCAACTTTGACCACTTTTAAAAAAAGACTGAAAACTTTTATGTTTACTTTAGCTTTCAACTAAATCTTAACTACATTGCACTTTTAACTTTTGCACTTTTTATAATGCATTTTTAATTTTGCTTTTCTTTACTTTTAGTTCTATTTTATTTCATTTTATTATTTCATTTATTGTATGACATGTTTTTATGTGAAGCACTTTGAGTCTGCCTCGTGTATGAAATGTGCTATATAAATAAAGTTGCCTTGCCTTGCCTTGCCTTGCCTTGCCTTATCTTCAATAAATCTAAAGACCAATAACTTTTTCATAGGATAGGTCGGCGCTATATATACCCGCGTCACCGGCCGTCACCCGTGGGAGAGCGTACGTCAGGGTGCGTGTGACAGGGCGCGAGGCAGGATGAAACACCCAGATGTCGCCTGAAGATTTTGAACGTTCCAAAAACCAGGGGCGGCAGGGTGACACCGCGCGTCACCCCCGCGTCACAGCCCCGACCACGCCGTGACAACCCCGTTTCAGGCCGTCGCCGAAAATGTTGCACAAGTGGGACAGGCCCTTTGCTGTCTCCTCCCCTTCCTCAGCTCTCCCTCAGCCCTCTGGTTCCTCCTCTTCCTTTCTCCTTTCTTCTTCCCCCCCCCCCCCCCCCCCACCCTACATCAGCATCTATGGAGCGAAGGAAATAGGCAACGTTTTGGGCCGAAACGTTGCCTATTTCCTTCAGGGTTTCGGCCCGAAATGTTGCCTATTTCCTTCGCTCCATAGATGCTGCCGCACCCACTGAGTTCCTCTAGAAACATAGAAACATAGACAATAGGTGCAGGAGTAGGCCATTCGGCCCTTCGAGCCTGCACCGCCATTCAATATGATCATGGCTGATCATCCAACTCAGTATCCTGTACCTGCCTTCTCTCCATACCCCCTGATCCCTTTAGCCACAAGGGCCACATCTAACTCCCTCTTAAATATAGCCAATGAACTGTGGCCTCAACTACCTTCTGTGGCAGAGAATTCCAGATTCACCACTCTCTGTGTGAAAAATGTTTTCCTCATCTCGGTCCTAAAAGATTTCCCCCTTATCCTTAAACTGTGACCCCTTGTCCTGGACAATCTTCCTTGGAAACGTCGCCTATTTCCTTCGCTCCATAGATGCTGCTGCACCCGCTGAGTTTCTCCAGCATTTTTGTGTACCATCGGGAACAATCTTCCTGCATCTAGCCTGTCCAACCCCCCTTAAGAATTTTGTAAGTTTCTATAAGATCCCCCCTCAACCTTCTAAATTCTAGCGAGTACAAGCCGAGTCTATCCAGTCTTTCTTCAGGCAACCTTGAAGGTTCTGCTACATTGTCCCTGTGTTAACAGGCATTCTAACAAAGGTATTTCCACTGACAGACCAGGCAGCACACAGAAGGGACCTTCATTCACCCCATGAACAAGTGAGGTGTGAGTGGCGAACAGCTATTGACCAATGCTGCACAGTGGAATGCGTGCGAGTGTGAAATACTTCACTGCTCAATGTTTCAAGTTGTGGTGCAGCTGAGTCAATGCACAAGGCAATTCAAACAGCTTGTTCTCATCAAACATACCTGAAACCAACATAGTGGATGAAGACTCCAGTCAACATGATGAAGACACAGTAACCAAAAGTCTTCAGATTCCTCTTGCGCTTCTTTTCACCGTGAAAGGCTGTATCCCCTTCTGTCGGGTACCAAAACTGCTCCCTGTACCGCTGGTCCTCAGACTTCTTAAAGCTGCAAAGAAGGGTCGGGAAGAGGGTGGACAAATACGAGTTCAGAAATATTAAACCTGATGAATGCTCTTCCTTTAGATTAAATGAATCTGAAATTGAGTGCTACTTCAGAAAGATGGATTTCTCTGCCTTTTGCCTCTGCTTCATGGCAGATCTTGTAGGTAGATGATCATAATGGTAGACACAAAATGCTGGAGTAACCCAGCGGGACAGGCAGCATCGCTGGATCACGTGAATAGCGTTGAGTTGGATGTGGAGGCTCATGTGAAAAAAATTCCAATTGGAAACCTTCTGCAGTTCTGCCTTGTTCAATAATTGAACGGAAAAAAAATCAATCAATCAATTACGTAACCTAATTTTAATTGGGTGACGTTTTGGGTTGAGACTGTGCTTCAGACTGTCTCGACCCAAAACGTCACCTATTCCTTTTCTCCAGAGATGCTGTTTGACCTGCTGAGTGACTCCAGATTTTTTGTGTTTGAGAAAGAACTGCAGATGCTGGAGAATTCGAAGGTCGACAAAAATGCTGGAGAAACTCAGTGGGTGAGGCAGCATCTACATGTGACAATAAACTAAGCTAAATGTCTCTCCACAGCAGTTTAGTTTGGAGATATAGCATGGAAACAGGCCCTATGGCCCATGCTGACTATCGAACATCCACTCACACTAGTTGTACCTTGCGTCTCGTGACACTGGGAACAGAATTGTTAGCATGGATTACATCAGGCAAGTGTGCAGTCCAATGACATGACTGGAGAAGGGTTTCGGCCTGAAACGTCGCCTATTTCCTTCGCTCCAGAGATGCTGCCTCACCCGCTGAGTTCCTCCAGCATTTTTGTCTACCTACGATTTTCCAGCATCTGCAGTTCCTTCTTAAACATGATTGGTGTAGTTTCACCAGAAATTGATCACTGTGACAATTCACACTGCATTTAATTAAAATTAGGTTACGTAATTCATTGATTGATTTTTTTCCGTTCAATTATTGAACAAGGCCGTTCAATCTGTGGGCTACTGTGATTTGTGTGCAGGGAATTCTTCCTGTGTAGATGAATAGCAAGCAAGAGATCAGGTGAGAGCCTGAACCTTGCAAAATAGCCACTCCCATTATCCAGTAGCTTCCAAGTGCTGATGAATAAAGAGTGCAGTGTTCAAAAGACTCATGGAACATGTTCCCTTTGAGTTTGATGTTTTAAGGATGTGAGTGTTGCTGCCAAGGCCAGCGTTTGCTGTCCAAGTCTTGAGAACATGGAGGTGTAACGCGTTCTTGAATTGCTCCAGTTCCTCGGAACCTTACCGTCCAGAAGGTTTCCAATTGGAATCCCTCGCCTGTGAAAAGTTAAGTTGCCTTTAATGGGCCTGTCCCACTTTCAGGACCTAATTCACGACTTTTTTTACTTATGGACATTTTTCATCATGTTGAAAAAACGCCCCGACCTTCTTGATGTCACACGTACCCACGACTAGCATCACGACCTACCTACCACCTCCCACGACCATGCTGCGAGTATGAGTCAAGGGCAAACTCGGCAGAGGTCGCCAATTAAGTCGTGAAAGTGGGACAGGCCCTTTAGTCCCACACCCCAGCGATATGAACATTGACTTCTCCAATTTCAGGTTGTCCTTGCTTTCTCCCTCCTTCCCCATCCCTTCCCAGCTCTCCCACAAGCCTACTGTCTCTGACTCTTCCTTTCTTTTTCGCGCCCCGCTCCCCCACGACATCAGTCTGAAGAAGGGTCTCGCCCCGAAACGCCACCTATTCCTTCTCTCCATAGATGCTGCCTCACCCGCTGAGTTCCTCCAGCACTTTTGTCTACCTTCTTCTGTTAGTCCTGTGGAGGTGGTTTGTTGGTTGGTTGCACCACACACGCTGTATGCGGAGCAAGGTTTTGATCGGATCTACTGAAGGCCTTTCTGCGACTCCTGCTAAAAGGGTGGGGATATTACTTGATGGTGACTATGGAAGCCTCCGCCATCACGAACTGTGTACAGACAGCACCCGTAGTCGAGATCGAACCCGGATCTCCGGCGCTGTAAGGCAGCAACTCTACCGCTGCGCCACCGTGACCGCCCTGATTGTACAAAAGGACAACAAGTGCTGAAGTAACTCAGCGAGTCAGGCAGCATCTGTGAAGAACACGGACAGATGATGATTCTAGTGGGACCCTTCTTCAAACTCAAGAAAGGTTGACAACTAGAGGAGCAAGGTCGGGTGATGAGGGAGGGGGGGGATAGGGGACATGGGAAGGAGATGGCGGGATAGAAGGAAGATATGCAGGCAGCAAAGGCGCATTGTAAAGGAGAGTTAATATGATGTATCTAGGAAATATGAACACACATGTTGGATCAGATGAACTTTTCCGAATGCTTCATCGACTCTTTTAAGTCAAGACTAAAGACTTATCTATACTCCCAAGCCTTTCCTGGCGTCCTCTGAGTGAGGGCTACATGTATATATGTATGTAGTCTGTTTTGTTGTGCTATTCTTATAACAAATGTAAAGCACTTTGGCCAACGAGAGTTGTTTTTTAAATGTGTTATATAAATAAATGTAACTTGACTCGAGTGACCGCGACCATGCCTGTTCTTTCTGTAGCATCTGGCGGACAGACTATCCCTGTCGCAGGTTGCTCCTCTAGTGAGTCCGTGCTGAAAAGGATCAAATGACAAAGAGATGACTTGCCCCAGATCTTGCACTGTTGACACACATTCCCCGTACATTCCCCACGCAAGCTTTCGACCAAGGGTGTGAAAAGACTTGACACCGAGTAGAAAAGGTGGCGGTAACTGAAGGACTCCATTCTGCGCAGCAAGGAGCATGTCGGTGGACAATGAGGAAGGCTTATTTCAAATACACATCCATTCCATTCCAGCTGAGGGGAAATATTTACAGCACACTAATCCTTGTCACCCCAGAGCAGATGTTGCTCTTTGTTTTCAGAAGAAAAAAGAGAATGGACTCCTCTGTTAATGGATGGAAGCTGTCAGTTTAGAGACTGATGTGATGCAGGCAAATTGACAAGAGGGGAATTATAAATATGAGCGGAAATAAAAAGGGAAGAAAAGCTGATCATTATTTTCTTCAAAAACCTGCTGGGGTTATAATGGATGGGTTCTGCTTGAGTGGTGGGAAGTGGGGTTTTCGAGCCCGGGCAGCTTATTTTGTTTGAGCACTCTGTACACTTTGCACACAAGGTGTGGATGAAGTGGGACGTCAAGCATGGATCCGAGTTCTTTTGATTGTGAAAGAGCCGAGTGAGGCGGCTCACGCATGCTAGCGTTCCCCTCGTTCATACGGAACTCTGCACTTGAGGGGCACGAAGCACATTCCAAACCAGGGCGCCATGCAGCCAAAGGAAGAAAGAACAGGGCTTTTAAACACATGAGCCTCCACATCCAACTCAACGCGATGCAGGCCGAACCTTTCACAGAAACATTGGCGAACAGGTTAGCCGATGAGAAGGTTTAAAGCAATGTACAGAAAAATCGCATTTTATATAGAAAAGGTCCTAAGATTTACGTTAGAGATACAGCGTGGAAACAGGCCCTTCGGCCCACTAAGTCCACGCTGGCTAGTAATCACCACCTGTGCACTAAACCATCCTACACTCCAGGGACAATTTACAATTTTACCTACAGGATGGCTAATCTACAAACCTGGTAGACAAAAATGCTGGAGAAACTCAGCGGGTGAAGCAGCATCTATGGAGTGAAGCTGCCAGGCATTTAAGAGGCTTTTAGATGAATATATAGGAATGGAGAGATATGGATCACGTACAGGCTTTGGTAATTAGTTTAACTCAGAACAGACACCGTGGACCAAAGGGCCTATTCCTGTGCTATACTGTTCTGCATTCTAGCAGAGGATATAAGGAGTTTAGTTTAGTTTAAAGATAAAGCACGGAAACAGGCCCTTCGGCCCATCGAGTCTGCATCCACCAGCAATCCCCGCACATTAACACTATCCTACACAATTTCACCGAAGCCAATTAACCTACAAGAGTACTTAGAGTCTGAAGTAGGGTTTCGGCCCGAAACGTTGCCTATTTCCTTCGCTCCATAGATGCTGCTGCACCCGCTTAGTTTCTCCAGCTTTTTTGTGTACCTTCGATTTTCCAGCATCTGCAGTTCCTTCTTAAACCTACAAACTTGTTCATCTTTGGGGTGTGGGAGGAAAACAAAGATCTCGGAGAAAACCCACGCGGTCACGGGGAGAACGTACACAAACTCCGTACAGACAGCGCCCGTAGTCGGGATCGAACCCGGCGTGTCCGGGTGAGGCAGCAACTTTAACGCTGCGCCTCGGTGCTGAGTTGTACAACACATTAGCCACAAACTCAACGAACAGCTGAATAGGCTCAAGGAGCTGAATGGGCCTTTCTTGTTTCTATCTATCTCAGAGGCCAAGATAAGTAAATACATTTGACGATAGAAGCAGCGAAAGCAGACAGCTTGTACACATCGCTGTACAGCTCTTTCAACAAACCGCGTATAACTCATCTCTGCCCAGATCCATTCTTTGGAATACTAGGTCCCTGATTTAAGACTTCAACAAGATAGCAGAATCAATGACCTTGAATTACTGCAGGCACTAATTTGAAGAGCTATAAATTAATGGAGTGTAGAAAAATGACAATAAAACAACTTTCTACACATACACAGCAAGGCTTGCTCCCCCGACTGCAATGGGCCATGGTGATTTGTCACTATGTTTTTGTGCACAACCCCCTACTCTGGTAAACGTCTGAAGATGGGTCTCGACCCGAAACGTTGCCTATTTCCTTCGCTCCATAGATGCTGCCTCACCCGCTGAGTTTCTCCAGCACTTTTGTCTACCCTGGTAAACCAAACACTTTCTTTCCTCCTCTAAGATACTTCTCAAAAACTGAGATAGATAAAAATGTTGGAGAAACTCAGCGGGTGAGGCAGCATCTATGGAGCGAAGGAATAGGCGACGTTTCGGGTCGAGACCCTTCCGGGTCTCAACCCGAATCGTCACCTATTCCTTCGCTCCATAGATGCTCTCCATGGCTCGATCCGAAATTTCCTTCGCTCCGTAGATGCTGCCTCACCCGCTGAGTTCCTCCAGCATTTTTGTCTACCTTCGATTGTCCAACATCTGCAGTTCCTTCTTAACCTCAAAAACTGAGGGTCACTTGACCTGATGCCCCTTGCGAAGTGTTTTCAGTCATTTACTACTAAGTATAAAACCAGCAACGTTGAATGTAAAGAACAACACTAAGAATGTAAAAAGGCTTTGCACTGTGTTTGGAGATACAACATGCACACACAGGCCATTCAGCCCACCGAGTTCATGCCGACCATCGATCACCCTTTCACACTAGTTCCATATTATCCCACTTTCCCGTCCGCTCCCTACACACTTGGAGCAATTTACCTACAAGGTAAATTGGAGGCTAATTAACCTACAAACCCGCATGTCCGAAGGGATGTGGAAGGAAACCCATGCGGTCACGGGTAGAACGTGCAAACTCCACACCAAGAGCATTCAGTGTCAGGATTGAACCGGCGTCTCTGGTGCTGTGAGGCAGCAGCTCTACCTGCTGCGCCACTGTTCTTCTGTGTATATATTTAATTATGAATGATGCTTAGTTTTGAAATTTTAAAAAACACGCTGTTACTGTGAAAGTTATTGGTGTTAATATCGTACGGCAACTGGATACTATGCAATTATGTGGAATTTTCATCTGGTGAGCATGGAGGAGAGTTACAAAGACCTCCTACGACCTTGTGTCGACCATGCTGCGAGTATGAGTCGAGGGCAAACTCGCGGATTAGGTCGCCCAAGTGGGGCAGTCCCTTAAATCTCACTTTCAGTGCAAGCCCCTCACACAAACTGACTGCAAGTCCATTCACCACTGCCTCTAATGATCAAAGCACGCCAGCCGTTCTCTGGAGTTAAGCCAAAGTGACAACTTATGTACAGTTCTTTCCTCTTTCCTCTGGAGTGTGAAACTCCAACATGGCAATCACTGCTTGTCAAGTCACTTCTGGTGAAAATAGACACAAAATGCTGGAGTAACTCAGCGGGACAGGCAGCATTCTGGAGAGAAGGAATGGGTGACGTTTCGGGTCTTCCTGAAGCATCCTACTCTCCAGAGATGCTGCCTGTCTTTTAAGAAGGAACTGCAGATGCTGGAAAATTGAAGGTAGACAAAAATGCTGGAGAAACTCAGCGGGTGCAGCAGCATCTATGGAGCGAAGGCCGGATGGAGAATTGCTGTGTATGTCAGCAGATAGCCAGTCGGTATCGATAGTCCGGCTTGGGTACGAACTGGGAGGTGGGGAACTGGAGCTGGAAGCCATGAGGTGTGAGATGGAAGTCCCGAGGAAGCAAATGTGGCTGTGGTATCGGGTCTGGGTTAGGATATGGTCGTAGAGTTGGTCCTTCGCTCCATAGATGCTGCTGCACCCGCTGGAGTTTCTCCAGCACTTCTGTCTACCATGCTGCCTGTCTTGCTGAGTTACTCCAGTATTTTGTGTCTATCTTGGGTTTAAACCAACAATTGCAAACCTTCCGGGTTTCGGCCCGAAACGTTGCCTATTTCCTTCAGGGTTTTCGGCCCGAAACGTTGCATATTTCCTTCGCTCCTTAGATACAATACAATACAATACAATTTATTTGTTGTCATTTGAACCCAGAGGTTCAAACGAAATTTGGTTTCTGCAGTCATACAATTGCAGTTCCTTCTTACACACTTCTGGTGAAAAGCGACTTCCCTCTTCACCCTCTTTTTATTATTATTATTATTATTATTATTATTATTATTATTATTATTATTATTATTATTATTATTATTATTATTATTATTATTATTATTATTATTATTAGCTGTCTCAGGAGCAGATCTCTGCTCCTGAGACAGCTAATAATAATAATAATAATAAATACTTTATTGATCCCCTCAGGGAAATTCAGATGTCCACAAGCCCACAACCAACAAACCCACACATTCCAAACGAACGCAGACATTCAAAACGAACGCAGCTCCACATTCACCGAAGAGTTCTGGGGGCTTAACTCCGAGCAGGCTACTTAATTACGTAGCTATCCCTAATTGAGCTTTTTCTTTGCTCCATCCCGGACGAAACAATGAAGGTTTTTGTCCTGACTGCTGAGCCTGAAAACTTTCCACTCTGAGTAAAGCTTCATGCCCCCAATCTTCACTGCTTTTACAAATCACTCTCCCCACCCTTTCGAACCTGACCCACTCTCGTTTGCTTTGCACACCGATGCAGAAATGACAGCAGGTGGGCCAAGTTGGTGATGGTCTCAATCTAGAGGGCCCGTGACTGCTTCTTCCCCTTTCCCCAGCCGTCTGTCGAAACCATATTTATACATTTTTGTGATATTAAGACAGGCGCAAGCAGAAGTAAACCATTTCTGTTGTGTAGGGATTCCAGGATTCAGGGGCAGAGTCCAAACTATAGAGGCCGACCTTTCAGGACTCACGTCCACATATGGAACGTGGTTTACAATCGGAACTCTCGTCGGCAAATGTGAATCACACTGCGTCAATTATTAATTTTAAATATACAACTGATAAGATTTTATAAACCAAAGGCATTAAGAAATATGAGGGCTATGCAATAACAATGGTTCCAGGCAGTAGATAACCTTCTCTTGTTGATGTTCCTACATGTTTGTTTTAATTATCTTTTCACACAGAATATGCCGCTAGTCCTCTCGTTCCTCTGTGCAATAAAGGATCCTTGTCTGAGATGGTTTGGGATTTTTCCTTCCTCTCAACTATCCACCTTCCCAGGCAGTATATACAGAGCCTGCATTTGGTTTTCATTTGTACACCCATTGTGTATAAATCATGCTGGATACAAAATGATCAAAAGAACTGCAGATGCTGGAAAAATCGAAGGTAGACAAAAATGCTGGAGAAACTCAGCGGGTGAGGCAGCATCTACGGAGTGAAGGAAATTGGAAACCACTGCACATTGGAGGAGCAGCACCTCATATTTCGCTTGGGTAGTTTACACCCCAGCGGTGTGAACATTGACTTCTCCAATTTCAGGTAGTCCCTGCTTTCTCCCTCTTTCCCCTCCCCTTCCCAGCTCTCCCACCTCTTTGTTTCTTCTTGCCGCCCTCCCCATCCCCACATCAGTCTGCAGAAGGGTCTCGACCCGAAACGTCACCTATTCCTTCACTCCATAGATGCTGCCTCACCCACTGAGTTGCTTCAGCATTTTTGTCAACCCTTCGATTTTTCCCGCATCTGCAGTTCTTTCTTAAACAAACTGAACTGTTTAGTTTGGTTTAGTTTAGTGGTGCAGCATGGGAAAAGGCCATACGGCCCAATTGACAATAGACAACAGGTGCAGGAGGAGGCCATTTGGCCCTTCGAGCCAGCACCGCCATTCAATGTGATCATGGCTGATCATCCCCAATCAGCACCCCGTTCCTGCCTTCTCCCCTGACTCCGCTATCTTTAAGAGCCCTATCTAGCTCTCTCTTGAAAGCATCCAGAGAACCGGCCTCCACCGCCCTCTGAGGCAGAGAATTCCACAGACTCACCACTTTCTGTGAGAAAAAGTGTTTCCTCTTCTCCGTTCTAAGTGGCTTACTGCTTATTCTTAAACTGTGGCCCCTGGTTCTGGACTCCCCCGACATCGGGAACATGTTTCCTGCCTCTATCGTGTCCACCGAGTCCGTGACGGCCAACAATCGAACGTACACCGATTCCACCCCGCATGCTTGAGGAAATTTACAGAAGCCAATTAATCTACACGCCTGCACGCCTTTGGAATGTGTGACTTAATCCACGCAGACAGAGAGACAACTCTGTACAGACTTTACCCGAGGTCAGGTTTGAACCCAGGTCACTGGCGCTGTACGGCAGCAACTCTACCGCTGTGCCACTGTTCCGCTCGTATGTCCTTGTATTGGGACGACAGATGGCACAATGGGCTAAGTGTTCGGCTGGCAACCGGAAGGTAGCTGGTTCGAATCCCGCTTGGAGTGCATACTGTCGTTGTGTCCTTGGGCAAGACACTTCACCCACCTTTGCCTGTGTGTGTCCTTGGGCAAGACACTTCACCCACCTTTGCCTGTGTGTGTGGATGTAATTATGTGAAGCACTTTGGGGTCAATGCAAGTTGGCTAAAAATGTGCTATATAAATAAAGAAATTTAATTTAATTTATCTTCTTAAAACAGCAGTATCCACCCGTTCTTAACTCCCTGTGTTCACCTCTCCTCAACTGGATCCACCTAAGGTAGACAAAAGTGCTGGAGAAACACAGCGGGTGCAGCAGCATCTAAGGAGCGAAGGAAATAGGCAACGTTTCGGGACGAAACCCGGAAGGGTTTCGGCCCGAAACGTTGCCTATTTCCTCCAGGGTTTTCGGCCCGAAACGTTGCCTATCTCCTTCGCTCCTTAGATGCTGCTGCACCCGCTGAGTTTCTCCAGCACTTCTGTCTACCTTCGATTTTCCAGCATCTGCAGTTCCTTCTTAAACAACTCGATCCACCTGCTGCTTGCCAGCTCCTGTCTGACCTTTACACTGGCTATCTTGACAATTCCTTGAAAGTGGTGTCACAAGTAGATAGGGTGGTCGGGAAGGCTTTCAGCACGCTGGCCTTCACCAGTCTGAGGAGGTCATGTTACAGTTGTACACAATATTGGTCAGGCCACATAGAGTATTGTGTTCAGTATTGATCACCCTGTTGTATGCTGTCAAGCTGGAAAGGGTGCAGAAAAGATTTACCGGTTGACAACAGTGCTGGAGAAACTCAGCGGGTGAGGCAGCATCTATGGAGCGAAGGAAATAGGCGACGTTTCGGGTCGAGACCCTTCTTCAGATTGACAAGGATGTTGCCAGGACTCGAGAGCCTTAGCTGGAGGCAGAGGTTGAGTAGGCTAGGTCTTTATTCCTTGGTGCGCAGGAGGATGAGGGGGGTGGTCTTATAGAAAGTGTACAAGATTATGAGAGGAATAGATGGGGTAATTGCACCAGAGGCTTACCCAGAGTGTTTTTTTCACACAGAGCTTGGTGGGTATATGGAACAAGCTGCCAGAGGAGATAATTGAGGCAGAGGATATAACAAAGACATTTGTCAGGTACGTGGATAGGAAAGGTTTACAGGAAAATGGGCCAAACGCAGGCAGGTGAGACAAGTACAGATGCAGGGGCGGAAGTCGCTATAAAAACATGAGGGGGACACGATTTTTTGCTGGCACACACACTCACGGGCGAGGCTTCGGCCGCGAGCCCTGTGGACGGCAACTTTGGGAGCTGACCTGGTTGGTGACCGACTCTGAACTCCAGCACCAGCAGCTTCGTCCACCTCGAATCGTGGGGCTTCAATCGGCCCGTTCGCGGGGCCTTTCATCGCCCGCCGCGGCTTAAAACCGGCCGCAGGATCTTCCATCGCCCGGTGGGGGCTTCAACACTGGGAGCCTCGATCGCCTCGATGCAGCAATTTGACCGCGGGGCGGTGGAAGATCCCACAGCCGATTTTAAGCCGCGCCGGGCCGGGCGATGAAAGGCCCCGCGAACGGGCCGATTCAAGCTCCTTTCTATGATCTTTGCTCCACCAGGACGTCTCCCTCCTCCAATCACTGCGCTCTATCCTCAGTCCCACCCGTCTCTGACCGACACCGTCCTCCTCCAATCATCATGCTCAATCATCATGTCCCCCCCTCCCCCCCCTCCCACTGCCTGCTGACCAACGTCACGCTCGTCCAATCGGCGCCCTCGATCATCAGTCCCACCCCCACCACCTCGCGGAAAGCAGCGATTTTTAATAGATTTTTTTTCACCAAATTAAAAATCCAGTTTGCAAAACATGGGGGGGGGGGGGGGATTGTACCCCGCCTCTCAAAACATGGAGGAGACGTGTCGCCCGTGAGCGTGTGTGCCACCAAGAAATGTTTCCCCCATGTTTTTATAGCGACTTCCTCCCCCCCCCCCCCGGGATTTCCACCCATGAGCAGATGGGGTATAGAAACATAGAAACATAGACAATAGGTGCAGGAGTAGGCCATTCGGCCCTTCGAGCCTGCACCGCCATTCAATATGATCATGGCTGATCATCCAACTCAGTATCCTGTACCTGCCTTCTCTCCATACCCCCTGATCCCTTTAGCCACAAGGGCCACATCTAACTCCCTCTTAAATATAGCCAACGAACTGTGGCCTCAACTACCTTCTGTGGCAGAGAGTTCCAGAGATTCACCACTCTCTGTGTGAAAAATGTTTTCCTCATCTCGGTCCTAAAGGATTTCCCCTTTATCCTTAAACTGTGACCCCTTGTCCTGGGCTTCCCCAACATCGGGAACAATCTGTTCAAGAAGGAACTGCAGATGCTGGAAGATCGAAGGTACACAAAAATGCTGGAGAAGCTCAGCGGGTGCAGCAGCATCTGTGGAGCGAAGGAAATAGGCGACGTTTCGGGCCGAAATGTCTGAAGAAGAGTTTCGGCCCGAAACGTCGCCTATTTCCTTCGCTCCATAGATGCTGCTGCACCCGCTGAGTTTCTCCAGCATTTTTGTGTACCATCGGGAACAATCTTCCTGCATCTAGCCTGTCCAACCCCTTAAGAATTTTGTAAGTTTCTATAAGATCCCCCCTCAATCTTCTAAATTCTAGCGAGTACAAGCCGAGTCTATCCAGTCTTTCTTCATATGAAAGTCCTGACATCCCAGGAATCAGTGTAGTGTGAGTGTGGGCAAGTTTGACTGAAGGGCCTGTTTCCAAGAGATATGACTCTCCAATTAATTACCGCTGTCGTGCTCCAATAGCTAGGCCTTTTCTCCTGCCCACTGGAATTATAAATGCAGCATAACCCTGATACACACACACACACACACACACACACACACACACACACACACACACACACACACACACACACACACACACACACACACACACACACACGCGATTGAACTGAGAAGCATTTTTTTTAACCAAGGTTTTTGCAAATTCGAGATTGAAATCTCTTTGTATCCCACTCGTCGAAACACGACAAACACGGCAGCAAATTAGGAACAACAGTGAATAGTTCTTGGAAATGCTACAAGAGATTTTGCGGATTGAGCGTGTTATGAGTTAAATAGCGGAGAATTAAGGAGCATTGTATGGTCAGATTGGTATTTAGTATTTAATTGTTGTGCTTTGGTCTGAAATTCTACACTAAGCACTTGAATAGGCAATATTTGCCATAATTGAGGGATTGTAGGATTGGATAGGAATTTGAGACATTCTCTAAGCAGCGATCTGTTAAATCCTGTTATTTTCCTGCTTCGTTTTCTCCAGTAAATATCATCATGTCAATGTTAAAAAAAAAAATGCCTCCAATTAACAGATGTCTAATGAGCCCATGCAATATTCACGCCTCAACCTTAATTTCTGATTCTAGGTATTGGTTGAAAACTCTCCTCCAACCTCATCTATTGCATCCGCTGCTCTTGGTGTCAGCTGCCCTACATCGGTGAGACCAAGCGTAGGCTTGGCGATCGTTTCGCCCAACACCTCCGCTCGGTCCGCAATAACCAACCTGATCTCCCGGTGGCTCAGCACTTCAACTCCCCCTCCCTTTCGGATCCGACCTTCCTGTCCAGGGCCTCCTCCATGGCCAGAGTGAGGCCCACCGCAAATTGGAGGAGCAGCACCTCATATTTCGCTTGGGTAGTTTACACCCCAGCGGTGTGCCCCACCTCCGTTAAAGGACTTTATAAAGAAAGACACAAATAGGTCAACTAGAGCAGGCTCCAGAGGAGAGTGTGTAGTCCCATTTAGGAAAAGTGTTTTTGAGCAGTCCATACTTTCATATCGAGCGTCACAGACCTGGAACACGATACCAAGCTTCATACGGGATCTGCCACCCTTTACCTCATTCACCAAACATCTAAAAACATGGTTAGTGGAAAATCAATACTGCACTCATAATCTACCTTCAACTTATCCACCGATATCTGGTCTGTCATAAGCAGCATTTGTTTGTTTATTGTACTTTATTGTTAATTTTCTTGTTTTTTTTTTTTTTTTTCTTCTTATTGATTGATTGGATACTGAGTTGGATGATCAGCCATGATCATATTGAATGTCGGTGCAGGCTCGAAGGGCCGAATGGCCTCTACTCCTGCACCTAATTTCTATGTTTCTATGATTGTGTTGTGATGTGTTTAAGTTGTTTATTTAACATCAACCTGCTAAAGGGACCAAAGATGGTAATTAGCTACTGGCTATAATCTTGCATATTTACATGTAAATGTTTATTAATATGCACTGAACCCTGTTTAAAAAATAAACAAATAAAAAAGTGTTTTTTTTAAAAAGTGTCATCAGCAGCAGAATCCCGCTGGAAGGGCCTAATGGCCTCCTCCTGCACCTATTTTTGTATGGTTCTATGTTTCTAGATCGTTCCTGTTTAGCCCTGGGAAGCTCAGCTGTAGCTGTTTGATCGTGAAACCAGCTAGACCAAAGATTATAACCCTGCCTCTCCCTGCTCCCCATTTTGCATTATCTTGAACTGCCACACACTGTTCCATCCAAATATGTGCCTGCCTGCTTGGATCATATGCCGTCACCTTGATATCAAAGTGCAATCGCCTATGAGAAATACGGTTTACGAGTTAACAACGGACTGCAAAGAGGATCGCAAAGAGGCTCTAAATTCTGCACATGCCACATTCCCTTCTGGTTACTGCTACTGGTGACAGGCACTGTGCAGCAGGTAAATGAACTGGAGTTTACTGCCATCCATAAATGTCTGGCATCCTTGAAAGGGGAAAAACGAGGCCCACGAATGTTCATTTTCCAGAATGTTTTTACAGCATGTATATTCTGCAGTTCGGACAACACCTAGTGCATTCACCCTACCAAGTAATTTCTGACCTTTGTATGTCAGGAGCGCAGCCACATGAATACAAATGTCTCTGCAGCGGTAGATATTGGATCATCATATCTAATGTATGTTGGGCTTTGTCACCACTGCTGCCTATTATCAACCGCCCCAAATGACCCTGCCCTCTCAGACCCTGCCCATCTAAACCACTTCCTAATTTTGAACAATATCCAATAGTTCTCAGTCGGTCAGAACGTTAGCAGGGACAGTAATGCTGGAAACTGGGAAGAGATGGGTAGTTTACAGTTAGTGTTTAATATCTACAACGATTTAATAGTTAAGACTCTAAAGGGCATGTCCCACTGCAGCGAGTTTAGAAGAGTTTGCCCTCGACTCAAACTCGCAGCATGGTCGACACGTGGTCCTCGGAGGTCCTATGAGGTCACTGGAACTCTCCTTCATGCTCGAGGGAAGTTCCCTCATACTCGCTGCTTTCCAACATTTTCCGCGAGTAAAAATTGGTCGGCATAGTTCATTTGAACTCGTAGTACAGTGGAGTGGGGTCGCCATGTAGTTACAGGCAGTCGGGGGCAGCCGTAGGCAATCTCCTTCGCTGACCGGGCATTTTAATTGGCTCTTTGGAGTTTTCAGGATCCAGGAAAACCGAGCGGTAGGTTAAATGCCCGCTAAACTTTATTATACTTCTTAAAAGTGTCTCCACTCCTTCTCCCCTCCCTTCTCTCCCCTTCTCTCCCCCCTCCCCCTCCTCTACGCTCTCTAAAGGACTTACCGTTACTGTGCAGCTGTCTTTTACCTTCCTCTTCAGAATTACAGACAGCGCTCCCCCGCTTTCCCTGGCCCCCGCCTTTACGATGTGTTTGTGTGTGTGTGTGTGGTCGGTCGATCCATCTCGCGGTTTCATCGCTGACGGTCGATCTAGCTCGAGGTTTTTCAGGCGTGTGCCCTCGAGCTTGAAGGTCGAAGACACTCTTCTGAACTCGCGGATTAGGTCGCCACAGCGGGACAGCCCCTTAACAATTTTAACAACACTGAATTTGAGGTGCCAGATACATGGTGATTCTTGTATACCACCTCAATCCATTCAACTATAGAAACATAGAAACATAGAAATTAGGTGCAGGAGTAGGCCATTCGGCCCTTCGAGCCTGCACCGCCATTCAATATGATCATGGCTGATCATCCAACTCAGTATCCCGTACCTGCCTTCTCTCCATACCCTCTGATCCCCTTAGCCACAAGGGCCACATCTAACTCCCTCTTAAATATAGCCAATGAACTGGCCTCGACTACCCTCTGTGGCAGAGAGTTCCAGAGATTCACCACTCTCTGTGTGAAAAAAGTTCTTCTCATCTCGGTTTTAAAGGATTTCCCCCTTATCCTTAAGCTGTGACCCCTTGTCCTGGACTTCCCCAACATCGGGGGCAATCTTCCTGCATCTAGCCTGTCCAACCCCTTAAGAATTTTGTAAGTTTCTATAAGATCCCCTCTCAATCTCCTAAATTCTAGAGAGTATAAACCAAGTCTATCCAGTCTTTCTTCATAAGACAGTCCTGACATCCCAGGAATCAGTCTGGTGAACCTTCTCTGCACTCCCTCTATGGCAATATGAACTATCTTACCCTCTAGTACTGCAGTATGGCTGTGCGTAATGTATCGTAAAATTATTTAGTTTAGTCTAGTTTAAAGATACGGCGCGGAAACTGGCCCTTCGGACAACCGCGTCAGCGCTGACCAGCAATCCCCGCTCATTACCACAAGCCTACACACACTAGGGACAATTTACACTTATACCAAGTATACAAACTCAAGCCAATTAACCTACAAATCTGTGTCTTTGGAGTGTGGGAGGAAACCAGAGAATTCGTAGAAAACCCACGCGGTCACGGGGAGAACGCACAAACTCCCTACAGACAGCACCAGATGCAACTAAATTTAAAGTAGCTCTTTCTTCCCAATAACCCTTTCTGGCTAAAGCCCTCCCTTCACCTCCTCCAGTTTAAATTCCATTTGGAATATTTTGGAGGACCAAGAAACCAAGAACCAAGAACAAGCACCAGTATTCAGGATCGAACCCGCGTCTCTGGCATTGCAAGCGCTGTAAGTCAGCAACTCTATCGCTGAGCCATGGTGTCACCCATTAATGTCATTGTGCTCATGGTACATGTGACAATAAAATACCTTTGAACCATTGATGTTCAAGAAGTAACTGCAGATGCTGGAAAATCGAAGGTAGACAAAAATGCTGGAGGAACTCAGCGGGTGCAGCAGCATCTATGGAGCGAAGGAAATAGGCGACGTATCGGGCTGAAACCCTTCTTGGGTTTCTCCAGCATTGAACCATTGATTATTTAACTTGTGAATTTGTACCGAGATTTAGCATGGTAAATGGGCCATTCTGTCTAAATGATCTACAACAGTGGTTCGAATCCGACCTTTCTGTCCTGGTCCTCCTCCATGGCCAGAGTGAGGACCACCGTAAATTGGAGGAGCAGCACCTCATATTTCGCTTGGGCAGTTTGTACTCCAGCGGTATGAACATTGACGTCTCTAATTTCAGGTAGTCCCTGCTTTCTCCTTCCATCCCCTCCCCTTCCCAGCTCTCCCACAGCCCACTCTCTCGGCCTTTTCCTTTCTTCTTAACGCCCACCCCACCCTCACATCAGTCTGAAGAAGGGTCTCGACCCGAAACGTTGCCTATTCCTTCGCTCCATAGATGCTGCCTCACCCGCTGAGTTTCTCCAGCATTTTTGTCTACTTTATGATTTAAAATACTACTTTGAAGACGTCCCTTTTCCTTTTCTGAAGTAAGGGATTCAAATTATAAAGACATAGTTTGAACTCCTGGCTGTTATGATTAGGCAAGGGGTTTTAAATTGGTCTCATTTCAAAAAGACAAATAAATAGCATGAAGAATCAGATGGGACAACAAGAGCAAATGATAGATGTATTTGAGTGACAACATTCATAGACAGCCACCTAAACAAACACACAAGCACTTGTGGTCAATTGTGGATTATTGCAACTGTTTTCATCTCAGTGACACATGGGCTGAGGATATGTTTTTTTAAAAACTGCCAGCAATTATGTTATTAGTGGTCAGTCATTAGCGTGAGAGCCACTTTGTGCTGAAGAGGCTTCCATTACTTCTGTTCCCGCAGAAACTTAAACATTCACAAAAATGCCTACACTGAAAGAGTGAGATAGGAGGTTCACAAAAAGGCAAAGTGATTCTGCTAGCTTTTAAAAAAAATATTTTTTAAAAACTTTGTCGGAACTGGCTGTGGGAATGCCACAAACTGATCTGTTGAGCTATTGAACGGTATATTTGACAGTTTTTTTCGCTCGTGCGTCACACGATGTTCTGCCATCGGTTTGCCGCAGCCAGAGCCACATCTGTGCCGCTGCGGAGAGCGCCCGCAGTGCGTGCCTCTCCGCCGCAAGTCAGTGGGTGGGCCATTGTCTGTAAAGGGCCTGTCCCACTTACGCGTCCTTGGCTCGCAAATTACGCGACCTCGTGGTCGCTTGAGACGTACGGGCACCGTATGGCCGCACGGGGCCGGTCCCACTTAGACGAGCGGAGGGGTATGGAGTTGTGCGCAACATCGCGCGGGGCTCCGAAATTCTTGCAGTGAACAAAATCTTCGCGTGCCAACGGCCTGCCGCGGAACTGACGGCCAAAGTGGGACAGGCCCAAGACCCTGGCGCGACGCAACGTCTCACCTTCAACAGCAGCAGAAGCAGGCAAACGATCGCCGAACTCGGCCTGGGGCTCACTGCCGCTGCAGTCCGGATCCGCCCCCACTTCTACTCCCAGAGCGGGGCCAAGACGATTGAAGATAGATACAAAATGCAGGAGTAACTCAGCGGGACCGGCAGCATCACTGGCGAGAAGCAATGGGTCAAGACCCTTCTTTTCAGACTGAAGAAGAGTCTCGACACGAAACGTCACCCATTCCCTCTCTCCAGAGATGCTGCTGGTCCCGCTGAGTTACTCCATCTTTGTGTCCATCTTCAAATGACGTCACGCGCTCCAGACGGCTGTGCGTACGCATGTAATCGCGCCCGACCTTCTCTCGACCGTCTCGGCTCTCGTGGTCTTGTAATTTGCGTGCCAAGGACACGTAAGTGGGACAGGCCCTTACCTCTCCACAGTGGCACTTGTCAGAGTCCAAGAAGCCACACTTCTTCAGGTTGAGTCCGCAACGTCTTACAGGTAAAACTTGATGACTTTACAACATGACCATGTCCCATTATTCAGGACATTTTACGACTGACATAATCCAAGGAATATATCTGCAAGTTTACCGCACCTCATACACTCACTTCAGAATCACTTTAAGCCCTCCCTCCACCACCTCCAGTTTAAATTCCATTTGGAATATTTTGGTGGACCAAGAAGCCAAGACCCAAGAACTTTCTGCCAAGTGTTGGTGCAGGGTACATCAATGATTTATTGCAGGTGAGTTACATTGTTGGACCAGTTATTCAGAATGAAATATCTAAAATATTTGAGCTCCAGTCACAATGGTTGCAGCTTGAAATTTGGATCCAACTTCAGAAAGTGACCACGAAACGACAGGATTATCAGAAAAACCTAGCTTGGTCACTCATACAGAGGAGAAAAAAGTCTCTACATGTCTCCAATCGAATACAGAGGTGGTTCTGGGATGAACTAGCAGGCTTTTTGTGACACACAATTGTTTCTTTCGTTGAGGGAAATCCAGAATATAGGCACACACAATGATGCAGATAGCTGTCTCTAGCTACAACAGTGAGGTGTGAACCAGAAAACACTTCCTGCTATTCACCCACCCTTCCTCCAACGCTGTTGTTATAACGATAGCCAATGCCTCATCAATCAAAAGCATGTGAAAATGCACCTGACATTCCACACAGGTTTGAGTTGGAGCCAAGGCAAACAACTCTCCAGAGGCTGTGATTTACACCAACACCTGTCTGCTGAGATAATAAAAAGGCTTTCCATTGATGCAGTGCTTTTCACAATCTCTGGACAGTAGTGGAGCACTTTACCACCAACCTACAGAGTCCGGTGGGGAAGGGAAGGGGTGTCACCCCAGGGGGCCACATCAGTGGCAGGGGTGTTCTGGACTTCCCCAACATCGGGAACAATCTTCCTGCATCTAGCCTGTCCAACCCCTTAAGAATTTTGTAAGTTTCTATAAGATCCCCCCTCAATCTTCTAAATTCTAGCGAGTACAAGTTCGATCCTGACCTTGGGTGCTGTGTGTGCGGAGTTTTCATGTTCTCCCTGTGACCGCGTGGGATTCCTCCCACATCCCAAGGGAGTGCGGGGTTGTAGGTTAATTGGCTTCTGTAAATTGTCACCAGTGTGCAAGAGCGGAACTCGCTATCAAAACATGGAGGGGACGGGGGACACAAATTTTTGGCGGCCACACGCGCATGCATGCGCACACTCACACACGCGCGCGAGGCTTCGGAGGCTCAATCCAGCACTAAAAGCGGAGATTTTAAAATCGGGATCACAAAAACTTGGGGGGGGATGTCCCCCACCTCTCAAAACATGGGGGGACATGTCCCCTCTGGCCCCCCGGGTTTTCCGCCCCTGCCAGTGTGTAGGACAGAACCAGTGCACGGGGTGATCGATGGTCGGCGGGGACTGGGTGGGCTGTTTCCGCGCTGTACCGCTAAAGTCTAAAGTATCTTACCCGTAGCTTGATGTTGGGTCCACATGGTAGAAGAAAGGGTCTTCCTGGCTGCCACGCGCCTGTGGATTGAAAGGTTTTCCGAAGGAGGCATGTCGCTGCAGTCTGAGCTGTGTGTCGTATTCTAATCGGCTGCCGCGTTTGCTCAGCACGCTGTGCGCTTCGTTCAGCCTTACAAACTGGGTGTGCAGGTTGGGGTTGGACAAGTCGATGTCCGGGTGAAGCTGCGGAGGAAGACATTTGACAGAATTTATTCTTGCATCAGGAAGTCCATAACGGAAATACTGAAGATGGCTGGAAGTCTGAAATAAAAAAAAATAGAAGGTAGACAAAAATGCTGGAGAAACTCAGCGGGTGCAGCAGCATCTATGGAGCGAAGGAAATAGGTAACGTTTCGGCCCGAAACCCGGAAGGGTTTCGGCCCGAAACGTTGCCTATTTCCAGAAGGATTTCGGGCCCGAAACGTTGCCTATTTCCTTCGCTCCATAGATGCTGCTGCACCAGCTGAGTTTCTCCAGCATTTTTGTCTACTTTCGATTTTCCAGCATCTGCAGTTCCTTCTTAAATAAAAAAAAAAGAAAATGTCAGATACTTTAGAGATACAGAAGGGAAAGAAACCCTTCAGCACGAGTTACGCCGACCAGCGATGACCCCGTACACTAGCACCATCCTACACACTAGGGACAGTTTTACAATTTCATCAATGCCAATGAACCTACAAACCTGTCGGCGTTTGTGGTCTGAAGAAGGGTCTCGACCCGAAACGTCGCCCATTCCTTCTCTCCAGAGATGCTGCCTCACCCACTGAGTTACTCCAGCATTTTGTGTCTACCTACAAACCTGTACGCCTTTGGAGTGTGGGAGGAAACAGGAGCACCTGGAGAAAGCCCTAGTGGTCTCAGGGAGAAAGTATGGATAGCACTCATAGTCAGGATCGAACCCGGGTCTCTGGTGCTGTAAGCCAACAATCCTACTGCCGCACCACTGATCCGCCCCTAAGCATACACTTAGCTGGTCAGAGTGATCTGTGAAGGCAGAAAGATTTCATATCAACACAAACGGGGGAGTGTTTGACACCCAACCACATAGCTGATAAGATGTAAGTTCAAAAGGGAGTTGGGGCAATTGAAGGCATGGTCGTCAATGGCAAGCTGCAAAAAGTCGCAAGGACAGAATTGGAGAAACACCAATATCTCGGCGGTAGACAAAAAGGCTGGAGAAACTCAGCGGGTGAGGCAGCATCTAGGGAGCGAAGGAAATAGGAGACGTTTCGGGTCGAGACTCTTCTTCAGACTGAAGTGAGGGGGGGGGGGGGGGGGGGGGTTTGTGGATTTAAGGAGGTTACAAAAATAGTGAGGATGCAACTATGCCAGGAAGCGAGCGGGCAAGATCATCTCTGACCCCTCTCACCCTGGCCACAAACTCTTTGAATCACTTCCCTCTGGAAGGCGACTCCGGATTGTCAAAGCTGCCACAGCCAGACATAAAAACCAAAATCTGTAGCCTCCCTTTGATCTGGTATTTTGTTGGTTCACATGCTTGATCAATGGTGTTTTATCATTAATGTTTTATTATTATTAATGTTTAGTGCTTTCTGAGTCATTCGTAACTGTCACTGTATGTCATGTTGTTACTTGTGGGCGGAGCACCAAGGCAAATTCCTTGTAGTATGTGAATACTTGGCCAATAAACTTACTTACTTACTATGGTTAGAGGAAGAGACATTTGATATATTGAACAGTACAAAATAAAGCACAGGCTGGTACTGTCTGCAGTGGAGAGCGGCTCAAATCCGCAAATACTCAACATTGCTGCAAATTAAAATTCCTTTCTTCTGTATAGTAGGAGCTCTCACACCATGGCTGACACGAAATTAAATCTAAAAACTTATCAGTCACTTCACAGCGGCAGATAAACATGATGTTCAACGCTTAAAAGCCCTATCCCACGGTGCAAGTGCATTCAAGAGCTCTCCCGAGTTAAAAGAAAATCAAACACGTGGTAAGCACGGAGAATGAACGTAGCGGGTACGTCGGAGCTCGGGGACGTCTCTTAGCAGCTCGTAACGCTAACGGCAGGTACTCGGGAAGACTCGCTAACTAACGGCAGGTAAGCACGGGAAGACTCGTGAAGATTTTTCAACATGTTAAAAAAATGTCCACGAGAGCCCCGAGTACCGACGAGCGGCCATTACTGTAAATCTCCGAGTTCGAATCAGGGCAAACTCGGGAGAACTCTTGGAATGAACTCGTACAGGGCTGTAACATGTCAAAGCAATAGAAACGCTACTTTCCCATTTGGACACACACACCAGCTGCACATGTTTCCTGAAACGCTGAAGGCAATTGTGCCTCACAAACTCTGAGTGAATCCCCTCAGGATCGAAAGTAAACTTACACGAAAGCCAAATTCCATGAAACGTTCCAGGACAGCGAGAGGCCAATACTATTCTGAAACAACTCGATCCTACTTGGCCAGTTAAACAGTGGATTTGGATTGTGAAAGTGGGGCGTAAGTTGGGCCACCAATAATAATCTACGTAACACCAGCTCCGCATCCTCATCGCATTAGTAACATCTGCCTGCAAAGTAATAAAGCTGAGCCAAAGGCTTTCAACACCACAGGTCATGCATTCTAGATTTATTGATTCAATAAAGAGAGTACTGATGGCGCGGTCCGTGGCCAGCCTGATGATGATGTTGTCCCATGACAGACTTTACTGTTCTTCGCCATATCTTCTTGGGATGACCCTTTCACACTTCTTGTCTGACGTTCCACACATGGCTGCCTTGTCAAAGAAGCTTCTTCTTCCTGCGTATGGCGTGCACAGCCTAAAGTTGCAGGACAACTGGTTCTATTTGATCTTATTTGAGTGTGCACGCCAGGTTGATTGCATTCGTTGAAACACGTGAAGGTTGCAATCTCCTGCCTTCCAGTCAAAGAAGCTGATAGCATTTGGCATACAATACCGCCCATTCCTTGGTACATTCTTTGGTACCATTCCTTTCCCAACCCCTGGCACATTCCTTTTGGCCCAATGACGTTAAGTCAGTTGTTCCAGGTTTTTGACACCACATCCATGAAGGAATCTTCTTCTCAGTCAACGTCCAAGGTTCAAGTTTGCAGATGCTGGTTTACACCAAAGATAGACACAAAATGCTGGGGTAAAGGGTCTGTCCCACTTTCACGACCTAATTCATGACCTCTGCCGACTTTCCCCTTGACTCATACTCGCAGCATGGTCGTCACAAGAGGTTGTAGGAGGTCGTAGGTAGGTGGTGCTTTGCTGACTGTATCCCACACTGTGCCTTCACCTCATTTAAAACCAAATCCTCTTTTCCTTTTCCAGTTGCCTGTCCAACCCAAAACGTCACCTATTCTTTTTCTCCAGGGTAAAAAGCTGCCTGACCCGCTGAGCTACTCCAGCATTTTGTGCCTATCTTCGGGGTATACACCAGCCTTCCTACACACTTGGGATGTTCTGGTGCAACCAATACCGTGACCAACAGGTGCCAAGGAATGTTTGCAAGTGGCAAACTAATCAATGGATGCCTTTGATATCATTAATCATGGGAGAAGAGCATTCCAACTTCTAACCTTGCTCTGAACCCACAGATGACACCATTGCCTTGCAATCACTCCAGCATATCTTCCCGTTTCTCATGGAACTCATGCATACACAGGCCATTGAGCAAATTATTGTTGCCATTTGCGTAATTTATTCAGGTGCAGGAGCTGGGACCAATTTCCCCGTGCCTTGAACGAGAGGGCCAGCTAATGATCCAATCAAGTATATTTAACAATGGGCTGCGTATTCATCTAAGCCCACATCTCTGCGACATAATCAAAGGCCAAATCACATTTTGGGTGGATCAAAAATTGCTGATAAAACTCACGTATAGAAATACTCACGGGCGGGCAATAAAGGAGACTCCATTGCGTACATGCATTTACATCGCACAAGCACAGGGGGAAGAATTAAATGGAAAGATATTCTTTTGTGGAGTAGGATGAAGAAAGGTGGGTGGAGGCCTGTCCCACTTTCACGACCTCTGCCGAGTTTGCCCTTGACTCATACTCGCAGCATGGTCGTCACGAGGTCGTAGGTAGGTCGTAGCAGGCTGTGATGCTAGTCGTAGGTACTCGTGGCATCAAGTAGGTCGGGGCGTTTTTTTCTAGCCTGATGAAAAATGTCCACGAGTAAATAAGGTCGTGAATTAGGTCGTGAAAGTGGGACAGGATGATCAGCCATGATCATATTGAATGGCGGTGCAGGCTCGAAGGGCCGAATGGCCTACTCCTGCACCTATTTTCTATGTTTCTATGACAGGCCCTCAAGGAACACAAATAACCACAGGGCATATTTTTTCATGTGTAGGAAGGAACTGGTTTACACAAGATAGACACAAAATGCTAACTCAGCAGAACAGGCAGCATCTCTGGATAGAAGGAATGGGTGACGTTCCGGGTCGAGCCCCTTCTTCAGACTGAGGGTCAGGGGAGAGGGAGTTCCAGAGATATGGAAGAGTAAGAGATAAAAAGAGATGCAGATCCAGGAAAATGTCGAATGGACCATTGATAGACGCAAAAAGCTGGAGTAACTCAGCGGGACAGGCAGCATCTCTGGAGAGAAGGAATGGGTGACGTTTCAGGTCGAGACCCTTCTTCAGACTGGTTCGGGATAAGGTAAACGAGAGATATAGATGGTGGTGTGGAGATAAAGAACAATGAATGAAAGATAGGCAAAGAAGTAACGATGATAACAGAAACAGGCCATGGTTAGCTCTGTGTTGGGTGAAAACGAGAAGCTAGTGTGACTTGGGTGGGGGAGGGATAGAGAGGGAGGGAATGCCAGGGGCTGTAAGCTGCCCAAGCGGAATATGAAGCAAAGTGAAAGGGAATAGACCATTGTTAGCTGGGAGAAGGTGACAACAAAGCAAACAGAGATACAATGTATGCAGAGGGACAGTCAGACTGGTCGGAGAACTGGGAAGTGGGAGGGGATGGAGAGAGAGGGAAAGCAAGGGTTACTTGAAGTTAGAGAAGTCAATGTTCACACCGCTGGGGTGTAAGCTGCCCAAGCGAAATACGAGGTGCTGTTCCTCCAATTTGCGCTGGGCCTCACTCTGACAGTGGAGGAAGCCCAGGACAGGAAGGTCAGTGTGAGAATGGGAGGGGGAGTCGAAGTGTTTAGCAGGTAGATAGATTTAGGCAAACTGAGCGGAGGGGTTCAGCGAAACGATCGACGTGCCTGTACTTGGTCTTTTTTCATTACAGATTTCTATGTAATAATAGTTATAACCTCGAATGACTATGAAAATACCAGTTAGCATTTTCCAGCATTTTGAGTCCCAGCGCAAATTGGAGGAGCAGCACCTCATATTTCGCTTGGGCAGTTTACAGCCCAGCGGTATGAACATGGACTTCTCCAATTTCATGTAGTCCTTGCTTTCTCCCTCCTTCCCCTCCCCTCCCCAGCTCTCCCACAGCCTAATGTCTCCGCCTCTTCATTTATTCTTCCCGCACCCCCCCCCCCCCACCTCCACATCAGTTTGAAGAAGGGTCTTGACCCAAAACGTCACGTATTCCTTCGCTCCATAGATGCTGCCTCACCCATTGAGTTTCTCCAGCATTTTTGTCTACCTATAATTTAAATTGTCATTTAAAAATAAATTGGATAGGTATATGGACAGGAAAAGAATGGAGGGTTATGGTCTGAGTGCAGGTAGATGGGACTAGGTGAGAGTAAGTGTTCGGCACGGACTAGAAGGGCCGAGATGGCCTGTTTCCGTGCTGTGATTGTTATATGGTTATATGACCACTATTAAGTTCCAAGATCACCACCATACATAGAGTCTTCCCCACACACAGGCACAACTAATTAAGCTAAGGCTCAATGCATTTTGCTGGCTTGAGACTCCCCATGTATTTAATATGAGAAAACAAATATATTCATTCACACAGAGGCAACAGGCATTTATCTCCAGGAATGGTTTCAATCGCCTAAAGGATTTGAAGTGAATTCCAAAGATTTTTAATCCCCCTACAAATTGGCCATTGGTTTTTAATCTGCTTTCTCGGGTGGGGTGGAGTGTATACAATGTGTTAACCACCTCTGTTTGTGAAGAGCGTTCAATAAAGTAAGTCGCAAACTGGCTTACAGGAGCATAACTAAACGAAATTTGACACTAAACCAGGTCTCCTTCTTCCTGCGTATGGCGTGCACCAAAGATCCTACAGCGAGCAAGATAGACCACTCGACGAAAAAGACGTAGTACGGTCATGGGCAGATTCATGGGTAATTTTCGGCCCCATTTCCGTAACCGGCTTCCGTCTCCGCACCAAAGATCCCGTAGGATAACTAGTGCGGAGACGGAAGCCGGTTACGGAAACATCCTCGTAAAAATAAAAGTTCTTTGGGGAAAATCTTCTCCTCATTTTCAGGATTTTAATCTATTAACACAAACTGTTCCCCCGCAACGTTGATTACACTGCGGGTCGGGTCGGGTTACTAAAATGGATGAAAAAAAGGCCCACGTTCCCCTCCGTTGCGTACTACACGTCAGCCCATTGCATTTAGCAGGAGTGGTCTATCTTGCTCCGCTATAGGATCATTGGCGTGCACAGCCTAAAGTTGTCGGACAACGTGTTTTATTTGATCTTATTTGATTGTGCACGCCGAGTTGTTTTTAAATGTGCTATACAAATAAATGTATTATTATTATTAGTTATTATTCGTCGAAACAGGGCGGACCACGTGAAGGTTGCAATCTCCCACCCCATTAGCCCATTCATCCACTTGGTTATCATTAAATCAAAACATACTTGGTAAAAATAATGTTGAAGATGCTGTGGAGAGTTTTTAATCTTTCTCTGCTCTCCCCATCCTGCTCACCCATTCACCCAACATCTATGATCAATTGAGTGGATGGTCTCTCTCCTTGGCCACTGACCTCCGAGTATAATATCAGGCCAGTTAACACCATCTCACTGTGGGCACTAGCTCCCTCTGGAGGTGTGGCACAATGAAGAACAAGAGCAAAGTCAGGAGAAACAAGGAACTGCAAAGGCTGGTTTACAAAGAAAAACACCAGAGTGCTGGAGGGTCAGGCGGCATCTCTTGAGAACATGTGTAGGTGATGATTAGGGTTGGGACCCATCTACAGTCTTCTCCAGAGATGTTGCCTGACCCACGGAGTTACTCCCAGCACTTTGTGTCTTCATATGGGTCTATGATCCTCTTCACAAACTCGCCACAGAGGGAAAGGTAACCGAGAATCTCTTTTCCAGATGAGTGTTAGACTGGACAGCCCATTTGATCAGCTTCTTTTTATTACGTATCTTTAGAAAGCCTAACGGAGGTTTGTTTTTATATTTCTGGCTAGCACTGTGACCTCCAGGTGCTCTGGTAAAACTGAAGTCAATGCTCATCATGCAGAAAGTCAAAGTCAAAGTCAATTTTACTTGTCACATGCACCCGAAGGTGCAGTGAAATGAATTTGCCAGCAGCGATACACTTAAAAAGAACACACAATACACAATAGGATTTAACACAAACATCCACCACGGCATTCTTCATTGTGGTGGAAGGCACAAAGCTCAGCCAGTCCTCCTCCCTTATTCACCCTCCATGGTCTGTGTGCGTTTTCACTCTTCTATACCTTTTGCCTGATGGGAGAGGGGACAAGAGGGAGTGGTCAGGGTGCGGCTCGTCCTTGATTATGCTGCTGGCCTTGCCAAGACAGCGTGAAGTGTAAATGGAGCCAATGGAACACACCCTGCGGCTTGGAGGTCCCGACTCGGCACTTTCCTACCAGAGACCGCGGCTTCAGGATGTTATAGGCCGCAGGCCGGCGGTCGGAGCTCTTCCCCGGTGAGGGATCCCAGGCACCGGACGGTCCAAGAATGAAAAGCAAGAAGATGGCAGATGAATTAAGAAGGTATCCTCTGAGCCGCTGAGTTATTCCAGCATTTTGTGTCTATCTTCAGTGTAAACCAGCATCTGCAGAAAACAGTCCAATGGTTGTAATCATGCCTTGTGCAAAGGGAGATGAGTACGTTTGATGGAAGTTAATTCTTCCATTTCCTTGGACACCACTGCAAGAATTCCTTGGAATTGTGTCCTAGGTCCAGCCATCTCCAGTGGATTCAAAAAGAACTTAAGTGGGGAATTGCATTGAGGACAATATTCACAATATTCAATTTGACTTGCAACTCGCCCACAAATGATGTAACCACATTCCCACATGCAGCAAGACCCCGAGTGTAGGATTGAACTAGTATTGGTCGGCGTGGACTCGGTTTCACGCCGTATCTCCAAACAATGAAAATGCTAAAAAAAAATGCCCCTTTTACTAATCTCCAGAGCTCACAGGAGATTTCACCTCTGAAGATTCTAGGATAATCTTGGAAAGTTGGCAGCCTCTAACACTGAGACTGGCTGGAGTCTGATCTAGGAAAACTTGGCATACAAAATTTGTGACGGATGTCGTTTGTCATTTAAGAAGATTTTGACTGTTGAAAGCAGATTTGATGAATGTAATCACATGGAATTGCAAAGTAAACAAGAACTAGAGCCCAATATCACTCTGCAACAAGCCTACAGTCTTAGTCTAATGTTGTTTAGAGACACAGCGTGGAAACAGGCCCTTTGGCCCAACCTGGCCATGCTGACCATGATTACTCCTACACTAGTTGTAAGTTTGCTCTGGCAGCTCCTGTGATGGCGCTGGTGCCAAACTGTAACGCCCTGCTGTTCCTTTGGATCGATCAGCGACGTGCTGCATGGGCAACAGCCTGTCCTCCATATGACATCGCCCAGGCTTGCATCCGACCAGGATGCATCACCCATGGTCAGTCATGACCGAGGGGGGCCTACTACTAGAGTTCTAAGGTATCCCACTTTCACATCCTACACACTGGGGAAAATTTTACCAAAGCCAAATCAACCTACAAACCTGCATGTCAATAGACAATAGGTGCCGTAGTAGGCCATTCGACCCTTCGAGCCAGCACCACCATTCAATGTGATCATGACTGATCATCCCCAATCAGTACCCCGTTCCTGCCTTCTCCCCATATCCCCTGACTCCGCTATCTTTAAGAGCCCTATCTAGCTCTCTCTTGAAAGCATCCAGAGAACCGGCCTCCACCGCCCTCTGAGGCAGAGAATTCCACAGACTCACAACTCTCAGTGTGGAATGTGGTCGGAAACTGGAGCACCGGGAGAGAATACTACAGGGAGAACCGTACAAACTCTGCAGAGACAGCATCGGCAATTAGGATCAAACCCAGGCCTCTGGCACCGTGAGGCAACAGCTCCACCACTGCGCCACTGTTCCTCTCGAAGTGACAGATGCAGTGAGTGCAAAGATTGAACGGCGGGCTGCTTTGATCGTGGGGGAGGTGTGGGGGAGGGATGGGGAGGGAGGGGGGGGGAGAGGGGAGGAGGGAGATGGGGTAGGGGAGGGAGGGGAAGAGTGTGGATGGAGGGAGAGAGGAGTGGGGGGAGAGAGTGGGGAGGGAGAGTGGGAGTGGGAGGGGGGGGAGAGAAGTGGAAGAGTGGGTAGGGAGGGAGGGGTAGGGGGAGTGGTGGAAGAGGGACAGAGGGGAAGGGGTGGAGAGTGAGAGGGGAGGGAGGGGGAAGGGAGGGGTGGGAGAGGGGTGGGGTAAGTGGGAGAGAAGTGGAAGAGTGGGGAGGGAGGGGGAGGGGGAGAGGGACAGAGTAGGGGGGAAGCGGGCGGAGGGAGAGAGGGAAGGGGGTGGGGTAGAGAGGGAAGGGGGGTGGGGGAGAGAGGGATGGGGGTGGAAGGAGGAGGGGGAGGAGAGGGAGAGGGGCGAGGAGAGGGAGATGGAGAGGGGGAGGAGAGAGGGGTGGGGAGGGGGGAGATGGGGTACCACCAAGAACCAAGAAACCAGATCATTGTCATTCACTTTGCGAATGCATCAAGCTCGATGTTAAAGTAGAATTAGAGTATTAAAGTAGAATAAAGTAGGCTCCCCTTGCTTCCTCAACCTCCATGACACTCCCAGGAACTCAATACTACTTGGCACCACCGTATTTGTAGTCAAATCGGTGACCTTTGCAACCGGTCAGCCACGGCGGTGGTTCCAAAAAAGGATCTGGAATCCTCGTCGCGCACTACACAATTCCCCGGACAAAGACTGGGCTTCAACAGCGAGAAAAGAGGCGTTGAACTGAGTAGAGATGGCCCTCTTTCGTCTATGGAGGTCTGGCAACTTACGTGTTTAAGAAGGAACTGCAGACGCTGGAAAATCGAAGGTAGACAAAAATGCTGGAGAAACTCAGCGGGTGCAGCAGCATCTATGGAACGGAAGGGTTTCGGCCCGAAACGTTGCCTATTTCCTTCAGGGTTTCGGGCCGAAACGTTGCCTATTTCCTTCAGGGTTTCGGGCCGAAACGTTGCCTATTTCCTTCAGGGTTTCGGGCCGAAACGTTGCCTATTTCCTTCAGGGTTTTGGGCCGAAACGTTGCCTATTTCCTTCAGGGTTTCGGGCCGAAACGTTGCCTATTTCCTTCAGGGTTTCGGGCCGAAACGCCTATTTCCTTCGCTCCATAGATGCTGCTGCACCCGCTGAGTTTCTCCAGCATTTTTGTCTACCTGGCAACGTACGTGGTTCGGTTTAACCCCTTGGTAAAGAACCCGCTCTTGCACTTTGCTTTTTTTTGATGTTGCAAACGAGCAGGAAAATAAAGGGAAAAATGTCCGGTTACAAAATTAGAAAAAAGAATGAGTTCCCTGCAGTTTCATGACCTCGTTACTCAATGGTTTGATTGGTCTCTTTTGGCTGCAAATATTAATATAACCTAATACGCCGTACAGCGCCAGAGACCCGGGTTCGATCCTGACTACGGGTCATGTCTGTACAGAGTTTGCACGTTCTCCCTGTGACCCTGTTGGTTTTCCCTATTCGGAGCTCCCGCAACGGCAACTTCTCCCGCCCGAATTGCGGATTTTAAAAACGACACGGAGCGGGGCCTTCCATCGCCCGGCGCGGCTTTAACGGCCGCAGGACCTGACAGCGCCCGCTGGATGCTCCAACATCAAGACCCGGGCAGGGCCTTACATCGCCTGGCGCGGCCTTAACGGCAGCGGGACTTACCATCGCCCGCCGGGGGCTTAGACTTTGACATCGGGAGAAGAATGGAGAGCAGGGGAGAGACACGACTTTGCCTTCCATCATAGTGAGGAGGAGATTCACTGTGATGGATAGAAACATAGAAAATAGGTGCAGGAGTAGGCCATTCGGCCCTTCGAGCCTGCACCGCCATTCGTTATGATCATGGCTGATCATCCAACTCAGTATCCTGTACCTGCCTTCTCTCCATTCCCCCTGATCCCTTTAGCCACAAGGGCCACAACTAACTCCCTCTTAAATATAGCCAATGAACTGTGGCCTCAACTACCTTCTGTGGCAGAGAGTTCCACAGATTCACCACTCTCTGCGTAAAATGTTTTTGTAAATTGTGTTGTTGTGTGTCTTGGTTCTTTTCTGGTTGTATGACTGCAGAAACCAAATTTCGTTTGAACTTCATTTGAGGTTCAAATGACAATAAACGGTATTGTATTGTATTGTATTGTAGTGATAGTTGTGGTTAGCCAACTAACCAAAGGAGCATTTGTGAGCAGGCAGGCATCTCTTCCTCAGTGCTCCACTGGAGGGTCAGCCCAGATTTTTTGCACTCGGGTTTCTATTGTAGGGCTTGACCTTCTGAGGTTAGGCTAACACAATGACAAATTGCGACCAGCTACACTTGTCAGCTAACTCATTTCGCAAACTATGTGCAGCATACTTCCAGCTAGGCAAATAAAGCACGAACGGCACACAAATTGCCCAACAAGCAGTGGAACAAATTCCTCGCTTTACAGGGTGTTGTAAAATGTCTCTGCTGTCTATCGGATGTGTCAGCTTCAATCTTGCATTTTTGTGTTGTGGAGGGCTGTTGAAAAACATGTTGGTTTTTTTTAAATGAAGAAGAAAACGCCCCAGAGGGGGAAGAATACGACAAAAAAAGAGAAAACGAGACCCTTATCTCTGAGGGAGGGCTAATAGAGGTGATTGACTGTGACAGGGTTCAACCAGGTTCCTATTTGCGAGTGAGACTGAAAATAAGTTAATCAGTATTAAGGCCTTCAGAAATTCGGGATAAACACCAATGACCCACAGAATGGGGGGAAATGTGGAAATCACTCCCAAAGGGGACGATTACGGTGAACAACAAGAGATGGATTTAAGGGAAGGCAGACACAAAAAGCTGGAGTAATTCAGCGGGTCACGCAGCAAGCATCTCTGGAGAAATGGAATAGGAACGCAGAGATCGAACCCGGCAGCCGCAGTCATGTGACTCTGGAGGGGCTGCTTGTTTCACGCGGTTTTTGCTTTCACGCATTAGTTCAGCGCTGACCACCGTTGTGGCCAGACGTGTCTAGAGAACCTGTATACTGTAAACCGAACTTTTGAATAAAGATCTGTTGGAAACTTCAGTTGTCGTTCTTCAGACCGCCAAATAGGTGATGTTTTTGGTCGAGACGGTCTCAACCTGAAACGTCACCTATTCCTTTTCTCCAGAGGCTGGCCTGACCCGCTGAGTTACTCCAGCTGTTTGCGTCTGTCTGCGGTTTAAACCAGCACCTGCTGTTCCTCCCTGGGGTCGAGGAAAGAGCGATTCACGTCGCGGCCCCGTTTCCACCACCACGCACAAGAAGCGACAAGAAGCGCGAGACGGACACCGTTGCGCAGATGCCGAGAAGTGTGGCTGGACAACTTCTAACCTTGTATGTGAACTCGATAAGAACACGAGTTGTTTAAGAAGGAACTGCAGATGCTGGAAAATCGAAGATAGGCAAAAATGCTGGAGAAACTCAGTGGGTGAGGCAGCATCTATGGAGCGAAGGAAATAGGCAACGTTTCGGGTCGACCCGAAACGTTGCCTTTTTCCTTCGCTCCCTAGATGCTGCCTCACCCGCTGAATTTTTCCAGCATTTTTGTCTACCTGGCCAATAAATGTATTCATTCATTCAGGTCACAGGGAGAATGTACAAACTCCGTACAGACGGCACCTGTAGTCAGGATTGAACCTGGGTCTCTGGCGGTGTAAGGCAGCAACTCTACTGCTGCGCCACTGTGCAGCCTTAGATGTCAGTGGTGTTTCCTTCGCTCCATAGATGCTGCCTCACCCGCTGAGTTTCTCCAGCATTTTTGTCTACCTTCGATAAGAAGAAGTTCCTCCCTACACATAAAGTATTTAAGGGAAGCCGGATACACACACACAAGAGAGAAGCAGAAAGATATGAACGTGGGGGAGGATTGTTAAAATGCAGGGGAAACTTAGCAGGAGGCCTTTGATGCGAAATATTAACTTGTGAACTCTTTCCTTTCCATATATGCCGCCTGACCTGCTGAGTTTTTCCAGCAATTTCCACTTTTGTAACGGAATCTGCAATATTTCTGATTTTCATTTTCTGTCTGGTGCATGGGGGCCTGTTTCTGAAGTCTAAATTCTTTGATGTGATGGACTTCTTTCGAGGATATTGCAAAGAAATCTATTTTCATTGCATAAAGAGCGAGGAACTGGACCTGAAACTTCACCTATTTCTTTTCTTCACAGATTGCTGCTGGACCCACTGAGTCACTCCGAGTTTTTGGTGTCTATCTGTGGTGTAATGCGTCTGCATTTCTTTCCTACTCATCGAGGGAATCTTCCCAAGTAGAAGAATGTTTCACCATTCCCCAAGGGAGGGTATCCCACGCCAGGGGGCCACACGAGTGGCATGGGTGGGGGACAGATTTGGAAAATTTGAGAAATGTATAAAAACTGTATAAGAACAATTTGTATAGCCTCCGAAAATGTCGGATGAATTTTTCGCACGGTTCATGTATTGTATATATTTATTATCTGAATAAAGTCTATTTTGAAATTTTAAAAAAAATTCCCATTTCAGTTGAAGCACATTTCAACCAACAGAAGGCCATGAGACGAGATGAAACCGCTGCCATCATCAGGGATCATTTCTGCTCCGACTTTTTAATCATTGTGCAAGACACATAGTCATGCTCTTGCTTTGAAACAATATTGAAGCATGCAATTTATAGCTTAGTTACATAAATCTGAGTTATGAGAAAATACCTGAGGTAATTACAGCTGAGGCTGCACACAGCTTGCACTGTGAATAATGCAACACAAGGAGTAAATTCAGTATACACTGATTGTTTCAATAGGGACAGCCACTTTGGTCAGCCTTCCTTCCTTTCCCTACAACCACCGCTACTGTCGATTGTCTGCTGTAACCGAACAAGGTATTATCTTTGTATAAGTAGTGGAAACAAACGTCTGCAGGTGGTGGTTAATACACAAAAAGGCACAAAGTGCTGGAGTAACTCAGCAGGTCAGGCAGCATCTCTGGAGAACATGGATAGGTGACATTTTGGGTTGAGACCCTTCTTCAGGATCTCGGTCCAGAACTGGGCCTGGAATCCAAATGCCCGGCCAGGGGAAGAGGTGAGGATCGGCGGAGTTATTGGTCAGCGGTGGTTGAGGCGGCGCCAGCTGGATTTACCAAGACGACCTTACATCTCCCAACATCGCCACAACCCTGTATCTGAAGTCTGAAGAAGGGTCTCGGCCCGAAACGTCACCCATTCCTTCTCTCCAGAGATGCTGCCTGTCCCGCTGAGTTACGCCAGCATTTTGTGTCTACCTGTGTAAAATCATGAGTGGAATCGAGAGGGTAAATGCACAGAGACTTTTACCCAGAGTTGGGGAATCAGGAACCAGTGGTTCTTAACCTGAAGGTCGGGACCCCCGTGGGGGGTCGTTTTGGGGCTTTACCAGGGGACATGAAGGGGTCCATAAATAACATATCCATTTGTTGAACCCATTTATAGGAACCTAACAAAGGTACAAGACCACATACAGTGTTTTGTTCATGTATGCGTTAACGGTTAAGAACCACTGGTTTAAGGTGAGAGGGGAAAATTTAATAGGAACCTGAGGAGCAACCTTTTCACACAGTGGGTGGTGGATGTATGGAATGACCTGTCAGAGGAGGTAGTTGTGGCAGGTACTATTACAAAGCATTTGGACAGGTACATGGATAGGAAATGTTAGAGGGGTAAGGGCCAAGTGCGGGCAGGTGGGACTATTGTAGATGGGGCATACTGGTTGGCGTGGGCACGTTGGGACAATTTCCATGCTGTATGATTCTATGATATAACAAAGGTAGACAAAAATGCTGGAGAAACTCAGCGGGTGAGGCAACATCTATGGAGCGAAGGAATAGGTGACGTTTCGGGTTGAGACCCTTCTTCAGACTGATGTGTGGATTGGGGGTGCGGGAAGAAGAAAGGAAGAGGCGGGGACAGTGGGCTGTGGGAGAGCTGGGAAGAGGAGTGGAAGGAGGGAGAAAGCAGGGACTACCTGAAATTGGAGAAGTCAATGTTCCTACCGCTGGGTTGTAGACTACCCAAGCGAAATATGAGTTGCTGCTGTTCCTCCAATTTACGGTGGGACTCACTCTGGCCAGGACAGAAAGGTCGGACTCGGGATGGGAGGGGGAGTTGAAGTGCTGAGCCACCGGGAGATCAGGTTGGTTATTGCGAACTGAGCGGAGGTGTTGGGCGAAGTGATCACCGAGCCTGCGCTTGGTCTCACTGATATAACAAGGTATGACCCTTGCACCAAGGGTGGGGGCAGAATTTGTAACAAGACACAATTTTCCAAACGTCAACCTCAATCTTTTCACACAGTGTCAGGTTAATTGCGTTACATTTCTTGCCAACACTAATGGGCCGATGATCATCAAACATTCAGTGTTGACCAGTCCTCCTAAACCTTTGAGGAAATGGCATTTAATGTTTGTTTTTCTGAGGCTCCGGGAATACATGTGAATATTTACAGGTCAAAATCTTTGCAATGGATCAGTTCAAGGCAATGCTACTTATCAAATTGGAATCAAGTGCGGTGATTGCAATGCGGTTAACTGTGAATACAGAGTGGCCCCTTACTGTAAATTGGAAATGCTTCATGTCTAAATTGACTCCAAACCACAAATTGTAGTCACATTTTTGAACCATTTTCTCCAGAATTTGTTTCTCATTACCTCTATTGGTTCCACTAAAGAAACCTAATCTATGCAGCAAGTGACTTGATTTTTGGCTTAAATCTGCAGCACACTTCGCAAAATCTCCTCAAGGTATGCCTACTTTGAGGAAGTTCTCCTCTCTCCGACGAGAGTCCTGCAACATCTTCTCTCTCTCTAATCACCGCCGTTTCCCTTTCTCCTGACCCTCAGTCTGAAGAAGAATCTCGACCTGAAACATCACCTGTTCCTCTTCTCCAGAGATGCTGCCTGGTCTCCGGAGTTACCCCAGCTTCTTGTGTCTATCTTTGATTCTAAAGGGCGTGTCCCACTTGGACGTCATTTGCACGTCACGCAGATGGCTCGCGAATATTTTGTACATCATGAAATCCTGCCAAACCGCTCGTCACTGCCGATGTCATCATGCACCATGCGCGCGGAATGCGCACCATGCACGCATCACGTACGTGTCATGACGCGCGGGTCGTGCATCGTGACGGGTAAATTATGTCATGTAAATTACGCGCAAATGAGGACCAAGTGGGACAGGCCCGTTACTGTCACTTTCTCCAGGTAACATACTGAAACCTGTCCAGCCGCCTATTTGTAATGTGAACTTCCTCCGCACATTGCAAAGTCAACAGATGGACTCCCAGTACTAAAATAAACAGTACGTGTTTGCCCGCCTTTATATTGTAAACACCCAAAACTAAATGAGTTAAGAGTCAGCAGAATAAAAAAACCTTATATAAATATCACCTTGTTTTCTTTTGTAACTGGGTTGCGTATGTGTTGGGATTCCAAAATCCAGTCTGCATTAATAATATCTGCTTATGTTTGTCACAGTGTGTACCTCATGGGAGACTTTGATTCAGCACCACAATAATGATTGTTAACGTAGTTGTTGGTTGGGTGGTTGAAACTTTGTTCTATATTTCCTTACAACATGGAAGGCCTTTCGGACTATCTAGTCTAAGGGTTCCCAACCTGGGGTCAATTTACCCCCAGGGGGTCAATTTTGCCTATCCAGGGGGTAAATCTGTTGATTATGGATTTGTACATATCCAGGAAACATGTTCCCGATGTTTGGGGGAGTCCAGAACCAGGGGCCACAGTTAAAGAATAAGAGATCAGCCATTTAGAATGGAGACGAGGAAACACTTTTTCACACAGAGAGTTGTGAGTCTGTGGAATTCTCTGCCTCAGAGGGCGGTGGAGGCCGGTTCTCTGAATACTTTCAAGAGAGAGTTAGATAGGGCTCTTAATGATGGCGGAGTCAGGGGATATGGGGAAAAGGCAGGAACGGGGTACTGATTGGGGATGATCAGCCATGATCACATTGAATGGCGGTGCTGGCTCGAAGGGCTGAATGGCCTACTCCTGCACCTATTGTCTATTGTCTGTTGTCTATTCTTATTGACTGACTGTGTTTGGTTCTGGTATACTGGTATCTGTTCATCATTAGTTGTTCATAAATCAGTGCAATAACTTTGTTATGTGCTATTAAAGTTGCCGGGGTGAACGAGACGAAAAAGGTTGGTAGTCCATACCAGCTCACAGGGCAATTCCAATCCCCAACGTTTTAATCAATTTCAACATCAACCTACATTCGGGGCAATTTACAAAGGCTAATTAATTTGCCAATCGTCCGAAGAAGGGTCCCGACCCCAATTGTCGCCTGTCCGATCCCTCCCACATGCTGCCTGACCCACTGAATTTTCTGATTGATTGATTGATTGAAAGATACAGCAGGGAAACAGGCCCAACAGCCCACCGAGTCCACACCCACTGTTGATCATCTCTTCACACTAGATCAGTGGTTCTTAACCTTTTTGGCCCCACGACCCCATCAGACATTCTTGGTCAGTACCGTGACCCCCGAATCAAAAATTGAAGAGAAAAAAAACAGCTCGATTTATTAAAACATATCTGCCAATATCCAGTCAATGGGATGGCTGAAATTGCTTCAACGCCATCAGGCGATCAAAACCAGGATGAATGCTCGACCTCTTCATTACCCCCTGGAAAAACCCCAAACAACCCCCATTGGGGTCACGACCCCCAGGTTAAGAACCGCTGCACTAGATCTATGTTATCCCACTTTCTCAGCCACTTCCCTCCCACTCCCGACACACCACGGGCAATTCACAGGGGGCCAATTAACCTACAAACACGCACACGCACACATCCTTGGGATGTCAATAAATAGATTTATTTATTGAAATCATATTCTATGTCGCTCTTCCAGGGAGATGCTAACTGCATTTCGTTGTCTCTGTACTGTACACTGACAATGACAATTAAAGTTGAATCTGAATCTGAATCTGAATGTCGGAGGAAACCGGAGCGCCTGGAGGAAGCCCACACAGACACCCTGCACCCGAGGTCAGGATCGAACCTGGGTCCCTGGAGCTGTGCGGTGACAGCTCTATGAAGCCCCAGCGCCACTACTGAGTTTAGCTGGAAGGACTGTTGAAATGAAGAGCCAGTCAAATCCAGGGGATATGGCAAGATGGGAGAAAAAGAGAATCTCGTGCATGTGGCGTTGATGTAATTATCATTTCAATATTATAAATTAGTCATTTTATTTTGTATAATGGGTCTCAAGCAACGTGAATTTTTCAAATGGATCTGACTATATTTCATTCTTATTCACATCGTGCTGAAACAAACTTCTTAGACAGTTTCAGTCTTCCTGACCATTTTGACATGAGAAAGAAAAAATGTATCCTTCTGTATTTTCTGAGCCAAAGAATTGGGTTGAACAAACCTCTCGTTCGATCGGAAAGGATTTGCGCGGGGTAGCTCGGATATGAAAGGTTCATGAAAAGGCAAGTTGTTTAAGTAAGCTTCTGTGGCAAGTGCTTCACCACATGCTAGGAATGTCAGGTTTTAAGAGGCATCATCTTTATTTGTTGGCCTGAATGCACAAAGCACATACATATATATATATAGCCACGATCGTTTGGCATTGTAACTGTGTGAGAGTGTGCGGGCAGGGAGCCTCTACAGGCGTTAATGAATTCGGAAACTGTCCATCGAACAGATTGCTCCCACACACTGCTGGATGCTAGTTGGCCACAGGGTTCACACTTTAAAACAAATCTTGTCACTACTTTGCAGATTTGAGAGCTCATCTATTTAGTTAACGCCCTTTGGGGATTTGTTTTCTGTTCATTTCACTTTTGTCAGGGAGTATTGCTGAGGTCATTGGGAGAAATGGTCGAGGGGGAGGCACTGAACCCAATAATGCCTGCAGAATTAATTAACTTCCAAAGCTTTCATAGCTGGTCGCCTTCCCCTAATGAGGGCTTGTGACATGTTTACGGTATTGCCCATTTCCCATTTTCTCTCCACGCCCGCCCCCGCCCCCAACAACCCAAACTCCTACATTTACCAATTTGTCCCAGATACCTGCTGGGTGCGCTGGCATGGTAGAAAGAGAGCCCAAACTACACGAGAGGCTACTTGGCATTTATCAGATTCAGCTTGGTATCGTCACCTAAACGGCCCGTACACAGGCAGACGTGGGCGCAGAGTGTCAATCACAAAGAAGCCATCAGGGGGTGGAAACCGGAGCACCCTTGCGGTCACAGGGAGAACGTGCAAACTCCACACAAACAGCATCTGAGGTCAGTGTGGATCCAAAGTCTCAGGCGCTGTGAGGAGGTGGCTCGATATCGCTTACATCCCATCAGTGACTACAGTTTAAAAGTACTCCACTGAGTAGCTCGGGGCGTCCTGGAGTACGTAGCTGTTTCTTGTCATGTGGCGCTATGCTTTCAAATTGCTCAAAAATGAGTTTGAACGCTCACTTAGTCCATGGAACACCCGCCACCACGCAGCCAGAGGAACAGGCCTCTTTGATGAAGGGTCTCGATCCAAACCGTCATCCATTCCTTGTCTCCAGAGATGCTGCCTGACCCGCTAACCCAGGAATTAGCACTAAAGTGGGCAAGTAAATGGTGCTCTCAAACTGCACACTAATCACAGATGCTACCATGTAGACTCTCACTATCATAGAAGTCATAGAATGGATATGGGAGCACACCAATGATCACTTAGAATATATAGCATCGACTGGATGGATACAGGCCATTCAGCCAACTTCTCCAAGTTGATATTTATGCTTCACGCAGTCTATCACTGTGCCATACTATTCCTCCCTCCCTGGTCCATGCCTTCAGATTCACCAAAAAAAACATTCAAACAGATCCCCACAAAACATTCCCTGTGGGAAAGACAATTCCACATTTGCAAACACTTTTCCCAGGTGCACGGATGACCACGTTTAAGTGAACTTAGTTTGCCAGAAGCAAGTCGAAGCAATGTTACCTTGGTCGCAGGTAATGCTCAGTCGGCCAATGTTAACATAGAAACATAGAAAATAGGTGCAGGAGTAGGCCATTCGGCCCCTCGAGCCTGCACCGCCATTCAATATGATCACGGCTGATCATCCAACTCAGTATCCTGTACCTGCCTTCTCTCCATACCCCCGGACACCTTTAGCCGCAAGGGCCACATCTAACGCCCTCTTAAATATAGCCAATGAACTAGCCTCAACTACATTCTGTGGCAGAGAATTCCAGAGAATCACCACTCTCATGAAAAATGTTTTTCTCATCTCGGTCCTAAAAGATTTCCCCTTTATCCTTAAACTGTGACCCCTTGTTCTGGACTTCCCCAACAACAGGAACAATCTTCCTGCATCTAGCCTGTCCAACCCCTTAAGAATTTTGTAAGTTTCTATAAGATCCCCCCTCAATCTTCTAAATTCTAGCGAGTACAAGCCGAGTCTATCCAGTCTTTCTTCATATGAAAGTCCTGCCATCCCACGAATCAGTCTGGTGAACCTTCTCTGTACTCACTCTATGGCAAGAATGTCCTTCCTCAGATTTGGAGACCAAAACTGTACGCAATACTCCAGGTGTGGTCTCACCAAGACCCTGTACAACTGCAGTAGAACCTCCCTGCTCCTATACTCAAATCCTTTTACCTTGGTCACAGGTAAAGCTCAGTCGGCTAATGTTACCTTGGTCCCAGGTAAAGCTCTGTACTTTGGCTGTGGTGTTACCATAAGCTCAGAAGGTGCTCATCCCCCAAAGGGTTAAGTGAGACCCACCTAAACCACCGCAAGACACCAAAATCGTATTTTCTTTTCAACAAGAATTCTATCTCGTTAAGTGATCTGATGCAAGACGCCAGGTTTGGAAGCTCTGAAAACGTGCTGTTGTTGTTTCAGGGCCACATGTCAACACACAGATGTACCTCATTTCATTCTCATAAAACTGGAGAATGCAGTCCTGGGTTTGTTTTCTTTCCTTAATCGAATGCTGACAAATGAAAAAGTTTGCGGCTGCCTCTGTCCTTTGAACTGAGCTTTTCTGATTCGCTTTGTGACAAGGGAATGGAGCCGCTATCTGCTGTTGCCGATCAGAAGCCCTCAGCGCAGCAGCGGGACGTGAACAATGATCCCCCATCACCAGGCTGAATATCCTAAATGACCAATTCAAAGAAACCTCTGATAAGATTTCATAACATGCCCAGCCTGCTCTGACAGATTATCTCCTGCTCATTCTGTGCAGACTGTGAGGTCACAGCAAGTGTGTGTTTAAAAAGATTCCACTTTTGTTTCATCTACTCGAAAATCACCATCCCTAACTCAGGTTTCTATGGACTTTTTTTTGTTGTTGAAAATTGGCTCCCTTTTTTACTCAGGAGACGACATTGGGGTAGTCGGCAGCTCTTGCTGGAAACAATCGCTGAAGACTGAGTAAGAGGCTACAGTTTGGCCGGGGTCTCGAAGGGGGAAGAAAGTGCACTATCAGACACCTTGAGTCTGAACTCCTAAGAGTATGCGGGATCATTGTTGTCCTTCGTCCAAACAGTTTAAGAATAAGGAGTAAGACATTTAGAACGGAGATGAGGAAACACTTTTTCTCACAGAGAGTTGTGAGTCTGTGGAATTCTCTGCCTCAGAGGGCGGTGGAGGCCGGTTCTCTGGATGCTTTCAAGAGAGAGCTAGATAGGGCTCTTAAAAATAGCGGAGTCAGGGGATATGGGGAGAAGGCAGGAACGGGGTACTGATTGTGGATGATCAGCCATGATCACATTGAATGGCGGTGCTGGCTTGAAAGGCCAAATGGCCTACTCCTGCACCTATTGTCTATTGTCTATTGTCAAAGTGATCTGGTTCCTTCCAAGGTCTTTCAGAATAGAAATGTGACTGTTATAGGAACTGCAGATGCTGGTTTACAAACAAAAAGGACACAAAGTGCAGGAGTAATTCCAGAACTTCACCTATTCACATTTTCCAGAGTTGCTGCCTGACCCACTGAGTTACTCCAGTACTTTGGCCTCTTATTAAGTTTAGTTTAGTTTTGTGTATTGTCACGTGTACCAAGGTACAGTGAACATTTTTTTGTTGCGAGCTAACCAATCAGTGGAAAGACAATACATGATTACAATCAAGCCATCCTAGAATGTACAAATATGGAATAAAGGCAATAACGTTCAATAAAATCAGATTAAAGATAGTCTGAGGGTCTCCAATGAGGTGGACAGCAGCTCAGGATTACTCTCTAGCTAGAATGGTACAGTTGCCTGATAACAGCTTGGAAGAAACTGTCCCTGAATCTGGAGGTGTGCCTTTTCACACTCTTCTCCTCTTCCTGATAGGAGAGAGGAGAAGAGGGAGTGACCTCCGGGGTGAGACTGGTCCTTGATCATGCCGGTGGCCTTGTTGAGGCAAAAACAAGATGGTTTTGTGTGATGGTCTGGGCTGCGTCCCACAATTCTCTACAATTTCCTGCGGTCTTGGATGAAGCCGTTCCCAAACCGTGCTGTGAAGCATCCCGATAAAATGCATTCCACGGCGCATCTGTAGAAGTTGGTGAGAGTTGTTGGCCAGCCAGGTAAACATTCCACAAAACGGAAGCAGGTAAGGTCTTCTTAAAGTCCATGTCTACATGGGCATTTCCCCTTGTCTGACAGACACCTTCATTTGGCGTCACGTACTAATAGTCAAGTGTGTTTTATTGTCATATGTCCCAGATAGAACAATGAAATTCTTACTTGCTGCAGCACAACAGTATATGGAATCATATTAAATAACATAACAAAAACTCAGAAATAAAAGAACAAACAATAACAGTGCAATAATAATAATAATCCAGTTCATAGCTTAAGAGGTTGTCGTGTTTAATAGCCGGATGGCTGAGGGGAGAATCTGTTCCTGAACCTGGACGTTACAGTTCTCAGGCTCCTGTACCTTCTTCCCGATGGCAGTGGTGAGATGAGTGTGTGGCCAGAATGGTGTGGGTCTTTGATGGTGCTGGCTGCCTTTTTGAGGCAGCGACTACGATAGATCCCTCTGATGGTGGCGAGGTCAGAGCCGGTGATGGACTGGGCAGTGTTTACAACTTTTTGCGACTCTTCCCGCCAAAACACAAACTTCAGTCAGTCTGGGCTCTGTGCATTCTCAGATATCCAGCTGCAGGGGCTGAAATCCCTGTATTGAGAGGTGGGGGACGATTCCCTCCCCCCCCCCCCCCACATTTTTTGTAATTCGCATTTTGAAACTCTGTGAAGAAAAAAAGCTGTTACAAATCTCCGCTTTGCGCGATACAGTGGGGGTGGGACTGAGGATAGAGCACGGTGATTGGAGGAGGGAGACAACCTGGCGGAGCAAAGATCAGAGTGGAGCTTGAATCGGCCCGTTCGCGGGGCCTTTCATCGCCCGGCGTGGCTTAAAATCGACCGCGGAATCTTCCACCGCCCCGCGGTCAAATTGCTGCGTCGAGGCGATCGAGGCTCCCGATGTTGAAGCCCCCGCGAACGGGCCGATTGAAGACCCACGATTCGGTGCAGACAAAGCTGCTGTTGCCCGAGTTTGGAGTCGGTCACCAACCAGGTCAGTTGCCGATGTAAAGGCCTGTTCCCATGCTGAATGACACAATGTTCCTGGCAAAGCTGCCTTTAATCACTTCAACCACAGGACATACGTTTAAGGTGAAGGGGGAAAGATTTGATAGGAACCTTAGGGGTAACGTTTTCACACAAAGAGCGGTAGGTGGATGGTACAAGCAGCCGGAGGAGGTAGTTGAGGCAGGAATGATCACACTGTTCCAGAAGCAATTAGACAGGTACATGGATAGGACAGGTTTAGAGGTACATATGGTCCAAATGCAGACAGGTGTGACTAGTGTAGGTCGGACATGTTGGTCCCTGTAAGCAAGTTGGGCTGAAGGGCCTGTTTCCACACTGATTGACTCCATGACTCTAAACAATAACGTACGCAGTAGATTCTCTTTTGATGAAGGGTCTTTGACCTTAAGTATTAATTCAGCTCTTCTCGCCTCAGATGCTTCCTGACCTACTGAGTGTTTCCCGCATTTCACATTTTTAGTTTAGTTTTCCGGCATCTGCAGCTTTTTTTAAATTTATTTTGCTGACAACAGCAAATCACATCGGAAATGGCAAACGGCATGGGGAGACGGCAAAGCAGAAGAGGACACTTAAAGGAATGCATGGAGAGCAGATATATTCAGTTCAAAATGTGAACGAGTACAATTTTTGAAGAAGAAAGTTAAAGGAAGAAGCATATGGGGGGGGGGGGGGAGGGAGTGGAGGAACAGGAGTCCAAAAGTGCAGAGGCATTAATTATTTTAACTGGATTTAGAAGCAGTTACCATAAAAACATATACAGAAGACACATTTTTTGTGTACTCATTACTGGATTCTACTTTTATTTCTCCTAATATATTCTACTATTTCCCCAAATTCGTGCAGAATTTTTGCCATCCAACTATTTATTCTATTCCATTCTTAATCTACCACAAATCAGCTTCCATTGTTATTTCAGGCAGTACATTCAAATAACTTGCTGTACAAGAGAACTGTCCTTATTCCCCCCCCCCCCCCCCCGCCGCCCATTTCGGTGGGCGGCGCGACTAATGTCGCAGCGGCCTCTGCAGTCTGTTTTTGGCCCGTTGTGGTTATAGTTTGTAGTGGGCTTTTAAATGTGTATGTGTGGGGGGGCGGGGGGTGGGTGGGGGAAACTTTTAAATCTCTTCCCTGCACGGGGACCCGACCGTTGCCGTTGGGGCCTAGCGCCGTGGAGCGGCCTCCAACCGGAACGACCTGGGGGCTCAAGTCACGGAGCCTGCGGAGCTGCGGACCTACCATCATGGAGCTGGCCAGCTTCGGAGCGTGGAGAGCTGCGGTGGCGCGTGGCTGCGACCCGACTCCGGTGGATGGTGACACCGGGAGCTCGCGGGTCCCCGGTGGGAGACTGCTTTGCGGGGCACCGGCAACGGTGACTTCTCCCGCCCGAATTGCGGGGTTGAAAGTGACCTGGAGCGGGGCCTTACATCGCCCGGCGCGGCTTTAAATGGCCGCGGACTTGCTAGCGCCCGCCGGGGGCTCCGACATCGGGACTCGGAGCGGGGCCTTAAATTGCCCGGCGCGGCTTTAAATGGCCACGGACTTGCTAGCGCCCGCCGGGGGCTTTGACTTTGACATCGGGAGAAGAATGGAGAGCAGGGGAGAGACAAGACTTTGCCTTCCATCACAGTGAGGAGGAGATTCACTGTGATGGATGTTTGTGTAAATTGTGTTGGTGTGCGTCTTGGTTCTTTTCTTGTATGACTGCAGAAACCAAATGTGAGGTTCAAATGACAAGTAAATGGTATTGTATATTGTATTGTATTTGACAGCCACCTCAGCTCTGAATCCACTGGCTGCCAAGGGTTCTGCAGACGAACTAGGAGTTTCTCCTAATTTATTAAACCCCACAATTTCTCTTTTTAATCTCTGCTTTTACAAAAAGAGCAAACCCAGCTTCGAATTAACTCATTAGCGTGCTGACCGGTTGCATCGTGGCTTGGTTCGGCAACTTGAGCATCCAGGAGCGGAAAAAGGCTGCAAAAAGTTGTAAACACTGCCCAGTCCATCATCGGCTCTGACCTCCCTGTCATCGAGGGGATCTATCGCAGTCGCTGCCTCAAAAAGGCTGGCAGCATCATCAAGGACCCGCACCATCTTGGCCGCACACTCATCTCTCCGCTGCCAACAGGTAGAAGGTACAGGAGCCTAAAGACTGCAACATCCAGGTTCAGGAATAGCTGCTTCCCCACAGCCATCAGGCTATTAAACACAACTTCAAACAAACTCTGAACTATAACAGCCTATTGCACTTCATCTGTTATTTATGTGTGTATATATATATTCCATGGTATATGGACACACTGATCTGTTCTGTATTTATGCCTACAATATTCTGTTGTGCTGCAGCAAGCAAGAATTTCATTATCTTATCTGGGACACATGACAATAAACTCTCTTGACTTGACTAGACTTGACTAGACTACACTCCCTATCCCTGTCAATGTTCCAGTAAATCTCATCTGCTCTCTCCAAGGTCTTGGCCAGCACCAAGAATAGACACATTCTCTGTCTCTGCCCAATCACACCTTACATCAGTCTCTTTGCATTGGAAATTCTTGATGATGGATTTTGCAAACATTGTCCTTGCCTCTTCCATAGCAAACCCAAAACACTGTGATTTTATCCTTCACTCCATGGTCCCACCAACCTTGGGCGCCGCACTCTCCCTTTTCCAGCCAGCTTTATGTGGCCATGAAACTCATACTGCCAACACCTGCAGTTCCTTCTTACACAACTCACACTGTATATTTTTGTGGACACAAAAGGAACTGCAGATGCTGGAATTTTGAGCAGTCTGACCTGCGAGTTCCTCCAGCATTTTGCTGTACATCTTTGCCTTAGTTTCAAATCCTTTCATATCTTCTTCTCAGCACAAATAAGAAATAGCAATAGGAATTGTCCAAGCAATCTTAGCCTGCTGATAATTGCTGATCTACCACGACTCCATTCTTCTGTTCCATCTTCATTTCTCCAGATAGAGTCATAAAGCGTGGAAACTTCGGCCCAACTTGCCCACACCGACCAACATGTCCCATCTACACTCGTCCCACTTGCCTGTCTTTGGCCCATATCCCTCCAAATCTGTCCTATACATGTACCTGTCTAATTGCTTCTTAAACATTGCGATAGTCCCTGCCTCAAGTACCTCCTCCATCAGCTCGTTCCATACACCTAACACCCGTTGCGTGAAGAGGTAAAGGGCCTGTCCCACTTGGGCGACCTAATCTGCGAGTTCTGGCGAGTTTGCCCTCGACTCGTACTCGCAGCATGGTCGACACGAGGTCCTAGAAGGTCTTTGTAACTCTCCTTCATGCTCGAGAGTGGTCTCCGCGTACTCGAGGGCTCAGCTAGATCGCAGCGTATTTTTCAATATGTTAAAATATGCCCACGAGTAAAAAAAGGTCGCGTGGAAAAAATCCACACTTTTTTTACTCGTAGGTTTAGTCGTAGTAGGTCGGCATGCTAGTCGTAGGTAATCGAGGGTAGTCTAAGGTAGTCGTAGATAGTCTTCATCATAGTCGAAGGGAGGTCGAAGGAGATCACTCTCCACTATTCGGTGTCCCAATTTTCCCGTAGTTAGTCGAAGCTGGTCTTCTACATAGTCGAAGGAGGTCTTCATCATGTCATTTTTTTAAACTCTTCTAAACTCGCCAATTAGGTCGCCCAAGTGAGACAGCCCCTTAATTCCTGTAAAATCTTTCCCCCCTTGACCTTAAATCTATGCCCTCTGGATCTCCTTAAAATCTAAACATAAAATGCACTTCCTTGGATAAGGATACCCCAAAGCTGTACCAGGCACTACAGATATGCAAGCTCTTTCCCATGGTGGTGCACAGTCCATTCCAGTTCACTTCCACTGATCCCGATATCAATTATTTCCTAATTGTCCATTTTTCTTCCCATTGCAATACTCAGGAAATCAAATCCCATCCTGCTGCCTAATGTCACTCAGTGACAGCCTGGTATAGGGAAAGTTTTTTTCTAATCTCTTCGGTGTAAAATGTCACATTCTGCAGAATATTTTCTGTTTAGACAGAATGATGATTGATGAAATGATTTGCAATACAAAGATCTGCAAATTGGTCCTTTTTATCTGGAGTTTATAGTAGACCTGTTCCAAGCAAAACATTCCTCGGCAAGCCAGTTATGCGATTATCAGGACGGAACTGTTATTATACAGTAAGTAAACACAACGGACTTTACATTTTACAGCTCTCTATTAGCCAACTAACTAAAAGATGCAATTTGCAGGAAAAAGCTGGGCTCATTTGGTATGAAATACAATTCTTGCCATAGAGGGAGTACAGAGAAGGTTCACCAGACTGATTCCTTGGATGGCAGGACTTTCATATGAAGAAAGACTGGATAGACTCGGCTTGTACTCGCTAGAATTTAGAAGATTGAGGGGGGATCGTATAGAAACTTACAAAATTCTTAAGGGGTTGGACAGGCTAGATGCAGGAAGATTGTTCCCGATGTTGGGGAAGTCCAGAACAAGGGGTCACAGTTTAAGGATAAGGGGGAAATCTTTTCGGACCGAGATGAGGAAAACATTTTTCACACAGAGAGTGGTGATCAGGGGGGCACATGGAGAGAAGGCAGGTACAGGATACTGAGTTGGATGATCAGCCATGATCTTATTGAATGGCCGTGCAGGCTCGAACGGCTGAATGGCCTACTCCTGCGCCTATTTTCTATGTTTCTATGTTTCTAAGTCATCTGTTTTAAAACAGATTTCGATGGTCTAACGTGTAGGATGGAACTGCAGATGCTGGTTGAAACCAAAAATAGACACAAAAAACTGGAGTAACTCAGCGGGACAGGCAGCATCTCTGGAGAGAAGGAATGGGTGACGTTTCGGGTAAAGGGTCTGAAGAAGGGTCTCCGAGCTCTTGGCACATTGGCCTCCATCAGTCAGAGCATTGAGTATAGAAGATAGCCATAAAATGCTGGAGTAATTCAGCGCGACAGGCCGCATCTCCGGAGAGAAGGAATGGGTGACGTTTCGGGTCGGGACCCTTCTTCAGACTTCTTCAGTCTGAAGACCCTTCAGTCTGAAGAAGGGTCTCAACCCAAAACGTCACCCAGTCCTTCTCACCAGAGATGCTGCCTGTCCCGCTGAGTTACTCCATCTTTTTGTGTCAATCTTTGATGGTCTAACCATGTGTACAGCTATGGTATTGGAAAAGGTGCCATCCCCAGTCTTTTCTTCAGCCATAAGTGCTCAGAAGTGCTACAGATCTTCGCTCGCAGTAGACCAGAAGAAGCTGGAGGGAGCCAGAGGCAGGTACAATTACAATCTTTAGAAAACTTCTGGATAGGTACGTGATAGAGAAGGTTTAAGAGGTACATGGGCCAAATGCAGGCAAACCGTGCTAGATCAGAGACATCTTGGTTGGCACAGATGAGTTGGTACGAAGTGGATGTTTCCATCCTGCATAACTCCACGACTCTCGGTATATTAAAAAAAAGGGATACAGAGACAAAATGATCTTTAAATTTATGAAGGCCTTGTGCAGGGTAAATGGTGTGTGGGGGTGAGAATAAAACCTGGACGTCATAAATTCAAAATAGTCCCAATAAATTCAGTGAGGACATCAAGAGAATTGTTTGATATTCAGAGAGCAGTTAGAATGGAGACTTCACTCCCGCAGGGTAGTAATTAAGGTAAATATAGTAGATGATTTAAAAAGAAAGCTTGCTTTATGATGCAGCTCTATAAGACGTTGGTTAGGCCGCATTTGGAGTATTTACTGCGTGCAGTTCTGCCTGCTCCATTACAGGAATAGGGCTTTGGAGGATTTGGAGCGGGTGCAGAGGAGGTTTACCAGAATGCTGCTTAGCCTCAGCTACAGGGATAGGTAGGATAGTCTTGGTTTATTCATAGAAACATAGAAACATCGAAAATAGGTGCAGGAGGAGGTCATTTGGCCCCTTGAGCCAGCACCGCCATTCATTGTGATCATGGCTGATCGTCCCCTATCAATAACCCGTGCCTGCCTTCTCCCCATATCCCTTGACTCCACTAGCCCCTAGAGCTCTATCTAACTCTCTCTTAAACCCATCCAGTGACTTGGCCTCCACTGCCCTCTGTGGCAGGGAATTCCATAAATTCACAACTCTGGGTGAAAATGTTTTTCTCACCTCAGTCTTAAATGACCTCCCCTTTATTCTAAGACTGTGTGTGGCCCCTGGTTCTGGACTCGCCCAACATTGGGAACATTCTCTCTGAAATATTCGAGGTTTGAGGGGAGACTTAACGGAAGCATATAAAATTATGAGAGGTAGACAGTCAAAAGCTTTTGTTCCCCAGGGTGGAAATGTCGAACACTGGACGACATATCTATAGGTTGAGAGGAGCAAAGTTTAATGGAGACTGGACCAAGGAAGACCTGTTGGGTCCCGTCCCCTCAACGCATGGTTGCGGGGGGGGGGGGGCTGCAGCATCACACACACACACACTAACCACCCCCCACACACACAGGGAGGTGGAAGGGGGGTGGAGGGGCGGTGAGAAGGAAGGGAGAGGGGAGGGGGTAGTACGGGGCAAGTTTTATTACACAGAGAGTGGTGGGGGCTTGTTGTTTAAACATAGAAACATAGACAATAGGTGCAGGAGTAGAGGCCATTCGGCCCTTCGAGCCTGCACCGCCATTCAATATGATCATGGCTGATCGTCCAACTCAGTATCCTGTATCTGCCTTCTCTCCATACCCCCGAATCCTTTAGCCACAAGGGCCACATCTAACTCCCTCTTAAATATAGCCAATGAACTGGCCTCAACTACCTTCTGTGGCAGAGAATTCCACAGATTCCACAGATTAAGAGGCTTTCAGTGCGAGGAATAGAGGAATATGGATCATTTGTGCAGGCAGATGAGATCAGTTTAACTTGGCATCATGTTTGGCGCAAACATTGTGGGCCGAAGGGCCCGTTCCTGTGATGCAGTGCTCTAGGTTAAATGCCCGATGGAATATAAAGTTATGCTGAGGGTGTAAAAGGAGGCTCTTGAGGAACATAAAGTGCCAAGGAGATGGTATGAGTGTTCTATTTACGGACAGCAAACTCTGCGTAATTCTTTGCAGAATTCGAGGAAGAAGGAAATACAAAGTCGCAAAGGGTTCCTAATGAAAGTGCAGATGCAAACACTGAGTTAGATAGTTTCCCTCGACTGTGAATTTAGCAACCCTCACTGCTCAGAGTCTCCTGTGTACAAGAGATATCAGGAGTCATTTTTAATATTAATCATTAATTTGCAAAGGAATGCTCCAGGATAAAGTCATTGTGGAGCCACCTGCTGGAGCGGCACCTTAAACACAAACTCCTGGCTGCAGCAATGTCCCATTTGCCATTTTAGATTTAGAAACATAGAAACATAGAAAATAGGTGCAGGAGTAGGCCATTCGGCTCTTCGAGCCTGCACCGCCATTCAATATGATCATGGCTGATCATCCAACTCAGTATCCTGTACCTGCCTTCTCTCCATACCCCCTGATCCCTTTAGCCACAAGGCCACATCTAACTCCCTCTTAAATATAGCCAATGAACTGGCCTCAACTACCTTCTGCAGCAGAGAATTCCACAGATTCACCACTCTCTGTGTGAAAAATGTTTTTCTCATCTCGGTCCTAAAGGATTTCCCCTTTATCCTTAAACTGTGACCCCTTGTCCTGGACTTCCCCAACATGCAGGAACAATCTTCCTGCATCTAGACTGTCCAACCCCTTAAGAATTTTGTAAGTTTCTATAAGATTTAGTTCAGGATTGTGAAACTATCCGGGATATTTCGTCCGCTCACTCACTGTTCCAGGTTACGCGAAGAGGCCTTGTTTCAAATGATCCCTCTGCCAGCATTGGGGTTACCGTAGGTGATGTTTAAATGCGAAGTGGCGATCTTGAAAAAAGGCTGTACAACCCATGAATCACAGTTTGTGTGAATCGGAGGGCAAATGTCTTGTGGCTGAGATGATCATGAACTCCTGTTCGCCGTAGTCAATGGGGACTCTAATCTATTTGCTTTCGGCGGTGCTGATGTCTCATAAGCAGACATGGTGACATCAATATTCACCCCCCAGTGCCATGCAGAACTCCTTGCGGGTTGTTCCTACCCACTGGGTGCAGAATCCGCTACATTCCTTTATCCCCACTATGCCGTACCACAGCATTGTGCATACATGCAACACAATCCTACAGAATATTTGCAAGTGCTTTCACTTCCATTACTTCCTGAGTAACAGGCAGGGCCACCTCTGAACACTAAATGTTGGTTCCAATTAGCACGGATCCTCCACGGGAAAAAAAAGAATGAATTCTGTCATATTGGCAATGCAGCTCAGAAAGTGCATTGCCTTACGCCCTGCTGCCTCATGAAAAGAGAATGATTTATAAGCAAACTGGAATTAATCACTCGCACATTGATGCGTACGTCACTGTACACAGTTATTCCAGTTAAAAAAACCATTACATCTTAATGGACTCGGTATAATTTAGATATTGCTGTGTACATCTAACACCAACTCGTATACCCTGGAGTGCTCCCCTGTCTACTCTAATCTCCATTCTCCTCAGCATGAAGTTTCACCGTGAGCCAAAAAGGTTTGACAGGAACAAGGGAGGAAGAGCAGACAAGGTTTAAGTTTAGAACTCCCATTATTTTTATTCGCAGTCAAATTTGAAATGAGTCACTGAATTATTGGATAAATATTAATACAATAAGCACGCAACTAGTTGAAAATTTAACCCTCACAATTGCTCGAAACACAAAGACGCTTCCAAGGGGAGCGTTAATGACACCGTTTTAAAATGATTGTCAGAAGGACCAGGTGTATACGAGGAGATTTTTTTTGTGAAAAGGAACTAAGTTGCCGATGTAATCAAATTCAATAGTAAGGTTCGAAGGGTTATAGATCTGTCGGAGCTATTGTAATGTGAGGAAAGGGGTTGTAGAAAGTGAAACAAATTGCTGTTTCAAAGAGCTGGCACGCAAGAACGGAACTCACTATCAAAACATGGAGGGGACGGGTGACACAATTTTTTGGCGGCCACGCGCGCATGCGTACACTCACACACACGCGCAAGGCTTCGGAGGCTCAATCCAGCGCTAAAAACGGCGGTTTTAAAATCGGGATCACTAAAACTTGGGGGGGATGTCCCCCACCTCTCAAAACATGGGGGGGGGACGTGTCCCCTCTGACCCCCCCCCAGGTTTTCCGCCCCTGCTGGCACGTGCTCAGAGGGTCGAATGGCCTTCTCCGCAGCAGGACTCTATGCCTTCACGTTAGTCAATATACAAGGAGAAATAAAAACAATATTTAGATCCAAGTTCCTCCTGAGACAAGTCTAAACAAAGCCTCTACTCCACATAAATCTGATAATATCTGATGCTGACTGGCCTGGTGTTTCTCCAGCACTCTTCATCCTTTTTACCCATATTATACTGCACCTCTGCCATTCTGCCCAAAAGGATCATTGGTGTCATGCTCCCAAGAACCTCCATCCAACCCTCACACATCAACTTACTTGAATCTTTCCTCCCTCACGTTTTTATGGTTCCCCAGCCCGTCTACATTCACCTCCACCACGCCCTGTGGGAGACTTTCACATTCTCTGGAGAATGAAATGTCATCTGATTTCCTTCTGCATTTGTTTCTGATTGTGTTGCATCTTTGGCCTCTTGTTCTGGTTTTCCCCCAAAAGTGGAAACACCGCCTCTATATCAAATCTAAAAAAAAACTTTGGTCACCCCTTCCTGCCTTTCCTTTCCAGAAGGAAAATATCCAATTTTTTCCTGTTAGGTCATAAGGTCGTAAATGATAGGAGTAGAATTAGGCCATTCGACCCATCATTTTTCTAAACTCCAGCGAGTACAGGCCCAGTGCCGACAAACGCTCATCGTAGGTTAACCCATTCATTCCTGGGATCATTCTTGTAACCTTGTGGTTTTGGTTATTTGCATGTCTTTTTTTCTCTCCAGTTGTCTTAATGTACTGGGGATCCAGGAACCAGTGTGGTCTAACCAATAATAGACAATAGACAATAGGTGCAGGAGTAGGCCATTCGGCCCTTCGAGCCAGCACTGCCATTCAATTTGATCATGGCTGATCATCCCCAATCAGTACCCCGTTCCTGCCTTCTCCCCATATCCCCTGACTCCGCTATTTTTAAGAGCCCTATCTAGCTCTCTCTTGAAAGCATCCAGAGAACCTGCCTCCACCGACCTCTGAGGCAGAGAATTCCACAGACTCACCACTCTCTGTGGAAAAAGTGTTTCCTCGTCTCCGTTCTAAATGGCTTACCCCTTATTCTTAAACTGTGGCCCCTGGTTCTGGACTCGCCCAACATCGGGAACATGTTTCCTGCCTTTAGCATGTCCACGCCCTTAACAATCTTATACGTTTCAATGAGATTCCCTCTCATCCTTCTAAACTCCAGAGTGTACAAGCCCAGCTGCTCTACAATCTGCAAGTTTTAACACAATTTCCCTGCTTTTGAATCTGTTCCCCTAGAATGAAAACAAATAGGTTGCAGTTTTAAAAACTGGCCTTAACTGGAAAGATTTATACATCTGAGGTTCTGAATCCCGTGACCTCTCAACTCGACTCCTCCCCAACCTCCACTTCAGACTCTTGTGTTCTGTGACTTCCTTATTCCCTTTACCAATGTGGATCATTTCACATTTATTGTGGGTATTGGCTGGGTGTCATTTATTCAATGCTCTTTTGCAGTCCATATGGAATGAAGTATAATTGGCAGTGAAATATATCTTTATGGGTAAACCTTGAAAAGGTCAGCCATTTTACGCTGCCATCCAAAAGAACATACTACTGCCTGGCATTGTTTGTGTAAAAGCATGTTGGGGCTAGCTTTACGATCCCAGTGGCATTTACAGGGACCGGATATAGAGAGGCTCATACTTCATGGTGATTCCCCTGTGTAATTCGGGAGTATGTTTATTATTGCATTAAGCCTCTGCAGTCCCCTTCCTTCGCGTCCCCAAGGAGACATGTTGGAGGTCACTCTCCAGGCCGTGCAGAGTCAGCTTCGATCGTCATTCTCTGGGAAGAATGCAGTGACATCCCGGGTTACATCCTTGGTTTGTCCCCAAGGAAATGCTTGACTTCTACTGACACTTGCCTGCCCACGTGACACCATAAATAGTGCCTCTCTTTATGCATTTCATATAGAATCAAACAACACGGGCTATTCAGCCACAGATTCCAAATTGCCTCTTTGTCTGAGATCTAATTGCCTCCTCTATCCTGCTCTTTCCCTATTGCTATATACATTTGACCTCCCATAGTTATGCACGTTTCTCCTGTAAGTTACAATTGAATCACTGGAGTCACTGGATGGATTTAAGAGAGAGTTAGATAGAGCTCTAGGGGCTAGTGGAATCAAGGGACATGGGGAGAAGGCAGGCACGGGTTATTGATAGGGGACGATCAGCCATGATCACAATGAATGGCGGTGCTGGCTCGAAAATGTTCAACATGTTGAAAATCCAGCAGCAACCAGAACAAGGTACGACTCTTTGGGTGACTACTCACGACCATACAGGCTTCACATGTCGCTAGGGTGTCGCCTGGATGGTCCTGAGTAGTCTCCTGGTCAGCCAAAGAGTCGCAGCATTTTTCTGGTCGCCGCTGGATTTTCAACATGTTGAAATTTTTCGGCGACCTATGACGGGTGCCGGCAGTGGGACAGGCCCTTAAGATCTTAGTATGTGGAGAGCTTGTTATCTTACATGGTACTGTACAGAAGGATATCAGTAGAAATGATGCAAGGTCTCAACCCAAAGCAGTGACAATTAATTCCCCCCGAACCACACGGAGTTTCTCCAGCAGTTTGTTTATTGCTACAGTACAGCAAAAATCCTGCTCCTTCAGTTGATGGAGCTGTTCCCAAAGAAGCACTTCAAAGTTGCAGATGCCAAGAGCGGTTAAGTTGACGCTATTTGAGATGGCCACATAATTATTAACCTTCCAATAGCCACAGTGTTAGAGCGGATCTACCACATAGCAACATGTCTCAGGTTGCTTCAAAGCAGCAATTATCATGAAATATCATCACCATGCCACAGATGGAGATATTAGGACAGGTGGTCAGATGGTGGCGCAGCAGTACAGCTGCTGCCTTACAGCGCCGGAGACCCAGGTTCAATCTCGGCTACGGCTGCTTGCCTGTACAGAGGTTGTACGTTCTTCCCCGTGAGTTTTCTCCGAGAACTCCGGTTTCCTCGCACGCTCCCAAGACGTACAGGTTGTGCGGATTTTGTACGTTAGTTGGCTACTGAACGTTTTTCCTTCCGCCCACAATATTTAATATGTAAAAGAATATGTGTGTGTTTATGATTGTGTATATAGTTTGTTTAGTTGTTCGTTTGTTTGTCTTTTTGCACAAAGTCCGCGAGCATTGCCACTTTTCATTTCACTGCACATCTCGTATGTGTATGTGACGAATAAACTTGACTTGACTTGACTAAATTGTCCCAAAATGCTGGAGTAACTCAACGGGACAGGCAGCATCTTTTCCTACACAGGTTTGTAGGTTAATTGGCTTGGTATAAATGTAAAAATTGTTCCTAGTGTAGGATTGTGTTAATGTGCGGGGATCGCTGGTCGGTGCAGACTCTGTGGGCCAAAGGGCCTGTTTCCACGCTGTATCTTTAAAACTAAATCTAATTAAGAGTCCGCAACTTGTTTGTGCATTTCAGGCTCCGAGTTAATGGGTGCGAGTTAAAGGGTCTGAAGAAGGGTTTCGGCCCGAAACGTTGCCTATCTCCTTCGCTCCATAGATGCTGCTGCACCTGCTGAGTTTCTCCAGCATTTTTGTGTACCTTCGATTTTACAGCATCTGCAGTTCCTTCGTAAAAACTCCGAGTTAATAACTTGTCTTGGGTCATTAAATGTGTCACCATGAATCGTGAGGAACATTCACTGCACGCAGGATGAAATGCAAGCTCTTCCTACCTTCTTTGACTGCTCCAGGAAAGCCTTCTTGATCTCTTCGAGTGTGGCATCTGGTTTGATTCCAAGGATAGCGTAGTGCGTGGTACTGCCGAACCTGGGCAAATTGGAAGACAAGTTTTTATTTATTTTTTAAAATCTTTATTAGAAGCAGCGTACAAAAGTATAAACTGCGGCATATGACATAATACATTTATTGTACAGCTTCAATTTTAATTTTTAGCTAAAGATAAGAAAGAAGAATAAGAGAAAAAGCAAGAGAGAGAGAAAGTGAATGTGCAAGAATAGAACCCCTAGACTACCAAATTGGTGTAGCCGAAGAGTGAGTAAGTAAAAGAAATAAGAAAAACATAAAGAAATAAAAAGACAAAAATAAAAAGTTGTTGATATACCTGCTTCGTATCCCTCCCCACCCATCACCCAACCCGTAATTCGATTTAATTCCAAAATTGTGTTGCACCATGTTTAAGAAGGAACTGCAGATGCTGGAAAATCAAAGGTACACAAAAATGCTGGAGAAACTCAGCGGGTGCAGCAGCATCTATGGAGCGAAGGAAATAGGCAACGTTTCGGGCCGAAACCCTCCTTCAGTCTGAAGAAGGGTTTCGGCCCGAAACGTTGCCCATTTCCTTCGCTCCATAGATGCTGCTGCACCCGCTGAGTTTCTCCAGCATTTTTGTGTATCTGCAGTTCCTTGTAACTCTTATCTTTGTGTCGTATTAGTGGGACACAGGGACCAAGTGCTTTCTTTCATTCATGTATGTACTATGTTTACATATTCTGTTGTGCTGCAGCAAGCAAGAATTTCATTGTCCAATCTGGGACATATGACAATAAAACACTCTTGACTCTCTGGACTTGAAACGGAAACATCTGGGACCATCAATGCTGTCTTCTCTTGACCGTCTCTTATTGATTTCATAGTAATTTGTCCAAAATCTTGGAGTAGATGAACTCCAGTTTTAGCTGCAGGGAGCACAAGGCGATGGAATCATGTTTGCAGGACTTTTGTTTTACAGTGGAAAGAGATTCTAGGTAGAAATGATAAACTTCATCATTCCATAACAATTTAACCACGAAACTCTTCAGTTTTCTCACAATGTAAACATATTATTCCGGTTGCTGTGGAAACATCGGAATACATATACACAGCTCGCTGATTAGAGGATCCAATTTGGAATCCTGGTCAAAGTTAAATTGGCTCATCTCGAGTAGTCCGGCCGTTGGGAACGGCATCATGGCTCGGCTTGGACTTAGTGACAGAGATGAGGCTTATTGTTCTCATTCAGTGCCCAGTGGTCGTTCTTCAGAGATTAAACATCAGGGAGAATAGGGCCAAATGTAACTGCGATTGTCTCCTTTTACTATAGCCTCAAATGAAAATAGGTTGTACAGAAGGTGGCTGCTGTCCATGCAATGTTCAGCAATGACACTACAAGAGTTAAATACTGCAGTACAAATATATAAACTATAATTATAGTTCCTGGAATGTAGAAAGTTCAAGGCTGAGTGGATAGAGGATTTTGAAAGGGGAAAGCTGAAGAAAAGCAGTATGTTTGCAGTTGGGAGGAGTCCAGCATAAGGGGACATAACCTCTCAATCACGACCAGGGCATTTAGAAGTAGCTAGGAAACATTTCTTCATACAAAGGATGGCAGATGTTTGGAACCGTCTCCCATAAAAGCTGCAGATGTGTGCACAATCAATAAATTCAAATCTGACACGGAGCGATTTTTTTTTTTTAACCAGAGGGACATGAAGCCAGAGCATGTGGATGGAGTCACAATGCAGTTACGTCATGACTGCACTGAATGATAGTATGGGCCCGAGGGAATGGGGCCCCGCTTATTTTTCAAGAAAACGGGAGAATATTGGCAGAAGGCAGTTATGGTACTCTTCTGATATCTAGGGGAAATTTAATAAGGTTTTGATAAGTCGAAATTGCCTGTATCATTTCTGCCCGCCAGCTATAAAACTCTGATATTTGATATTAGTGGCAATAAAACGTGTTGCCACTTCATACCCCGATTGAGCGGTAGGATGTACAGGCAGGTGTTGCCCAATGCTGCTTTGTTCGTAACTCCCAGGACAGTTTAGAAAGAGCAACTGGGACCTGAGGAAGGGTCATGACCCAAAACCTCATCTGCCCATTTGCCTGCACAGATGCTGCCTGACCCGCTGAGTTCCTCCAGCACTTTGTTTTCTGTTTGCTCGACAGAACCCAGTCCCACTTAATTTTAGTTTTAGAGACGCAGCCCTTCGACGCTACTGAGTACATGCTGACCATCAAGGTTCTATGTTTGGCCCCATAGCAGAAGCGTCCACATCGCGGGGCTGGAAACTGGAAGTATCCCGAGCTACCACCATCATCTATTGCAACAAGTGAAGGCTTCCCACTGATTGTCGCCGGAAACTTGCGTCCTGTTCAAGACGGACGATGACAGCGAGGTCAACATTTGTAGCAAGATGGACACGAAAGAAGAAGAAGGTTCTATGTTATCCTACTTTCATATCCAACACACTAGGGGGAAATTTGCAGGTTAAGTAACCTACAAACCTGCACGTGGAGGAGGAGGACTGGCCAAATGTTGTGCCTTCCGCCACAGTGATGAATGCTGTGGTGGATGTGTGTGTTAAATTTTTCGTGTGTTTTTGTGTGTTCTTTTTCATTGTACCGCTGCTGGCAAATTCATTTCACTTGCGCTTTATGTGCAATGAGACAAATAAAACTGATTGTGATTGTGATTGTGTTTGGAATGTGGGAAGAAACCGGAGCACTCAGAGAAAACCAACACAGTCACAGGTAGAACGGACAAACTCTGCACAGACAGCACCCGTAGCTAATATCAAATCTGGGCCTCTGGTGCTGTGAGGCATGCAGCTTTCCCATTCCATCATTGTGCCCCCCCCCCCATAAAAATGTAATACTTAAAATGAACGGGAAGGTCAGAGGTAAGATGGGAGAGGTTCAAGTAACCAATAACCATTCAAATGCATCGTTATGTGGTTATAAAGCCAGATGGGAACATAGGAACGGGTCATAACTCCACCTTCCCCTCTCAGTTTCCCAAAACTCAAAATCTGTGCTGAACAAAAATCCATCAATCTGAATTTGGAAGTTGCTAGATGAATTCAGTGAAACATGGTGTGAATTGTGAAAGATCATTCCTTGCTCTGGGCAACTGCATTATGTCTTGTGCTTTTGGGGTCTAACCAGAAGGTTGCTGTTGTCTACCACCATACACACCAGCAACTACTGTTTTGTTCCTTTTGAACATGATATTTGTCTTAAAGAGGTTCCTACGACAAAAAGTCTGTTTGTTCTGCGATTAATCTTTTAGTTTATTGGTTTAAGTACATTTCTCGACCGTTTTAGAGAGAATTAATACATATTTTACACAAGTTTAATTTGATGACTGATCCCTACGGATCAATGAAAATTGAAATGAATGTTTCAATATGTGAAACAACACATTAGGTTCTCAAAGGAACAAGAATGAGCTTTATTTAACATTTTCTTAAAATTCTCAATAAAGTGGCAGGGGGCGAGTTTCCATTCTATAATCCTCCATGCCCTTGTTACTGATCTCAGACATCTGGTCACCACGAGCATTGCAATCATGGAGTACATTGGTACCAGCAAAGAAGGAAGAACTATTCTGAAACCAAAGGTAGACACAAAATGCTGGAGTAACTCAGCGGGTCAGGCAGCGTCTCTGGAGAGAAGGAATGGGTGACGTTTAGGGTCGAGACCCTTCTTCAGACCAGGGCATTTAGGAACCTAGTAGCTAGGAAACGCTTCTTCATACAAAGGATGGCAGATGTTTGGAACTGAAACCGATACATCTCCAAGTCCGCTGTTCATGCAGAACCCTGTAGGCGTGATGAAAGTTACTGGCTGTTACACACCTGTGCAATGTTGTGAAGAATCTCCGGGAGGATAATCTGCACCTTTGACAATACTTGCAGGCTAATGTCTGGGCGCTCAGCAGCATCTCACACAGCTCCCTCACGAGATTTTTCTCTCAACCTGGTAAATGAAAGAAATAACAGTAATTAAAACATGGAACTCAGTGGTAGAGCAGCCCTCCCTCGGTGCTCTATGGGGCAGCAGCCTCGATGTTTGTCATCAAATCCCTGGAGTGGGATTTAGAAACATAGAAAATAGGTGCAGGAGGAGGCCATTCGGCCCTTCGAGCCAGCACCGCCATTCATTGTGATCATGGCTGATCGTCCCCAATCAATAACCAGTGCCTGCCTTCTCCCCATATCCCTTAATACCACTAGCCCCTAGAGCTCTATCTAACTCTGTCTTAAATCCATCCAGTGACTTGGCCTCCACTGCCCTCTGTGGCAGGGAATTCCATAAATTCACAACTCTCTGGGTGAAAAAGTTTTTTCTCACCTCAGTCTTAAATGACCTCCCCTTTATTCTAAGACTGTGTGGCCCCTGGTTCTGGACTCGCCCAACATTGGGAACATTTTTCCTGCATCGAGTTTGTCCAGTCCTTTTATAATTTTATATTTGAATCCACAACTTTCTGGTTCAGAAGTTCACGGCCCAATCCATTGTTAAAAGTCATCTAATTTAGTGGTCTATGGCAACAACAGTAATAATCCCTTTTTATTAAAAGATGTCGACAAAGATTAATAGGCATGCAACATAATAATAAAATCATAAATTACCCATGAACACATCATGAGACACAATAAATCAACCTAAACATCAATGAATGACAAATTCTGTATTGACTGTATACCTTGGTCAGTAAATATTCCAGCGCGGATGTGAGCTACAGTCCATTGTGATGAAAACAAAGTTGACATCACTGGTACAGTTCAGTTTAGTTTGTCCGATTGAATACACGCCTGCAGGAGTAATGTCCTTTAGAGGGCGAGAGTTTAGTAAACTGGAAGCTGCAATAAGCTTCTGAACTTTGAGCTTTCCCCCCCAGGACCAACACTGGGACATTTCAGTTTAGTTCGACAATTAAATATATGACTTTCGGAGTGATATCCTTTAGAGGGTTGGAGATTAGGAAACTGGAAGCTGGCACTGTTTATTCAAACCACAAAAGGGAACCCGAAGCATCGGACGCATAGTTCAATATACTCCCAACACATATTGCCTCCGATTATGTTTGATGAATGGCTCCGGAACAGGCAAACAAATCGAACATAGAACAGTACAAAGGTACACAAAAATGCTGGAGAAACTCAGCGGGTGCAGCAGCATCTATGGAGCGAAGGAAATAGGCATTAATTAGCCTATTTCCTTCGCTCCATAGATGCTGCTGCACCCGCTGAGTTTCCCCAGCATTTTTGTGTACCTTCGATTTTCCAGCATCTGCAGTTGCTTCTTAAACATAGAACAGTACAACACAGGCACAGGTCCTTCGTCCCATGAGGTCTGTGCCGAACATGGCACCTATTTAAACTAATCCCTTCTGCCTGCATGTGTTCCATATCCCACTATTCCCTGCATATGTGGTTGTCAATATAAAAGCCTCTTTAGTGCCATTGTTTTTTCATCTGCTTCCACCACCAACTCAGGCAGCACGTTCCAGGCACCCTCCACTCTATGTAAGTGCCCGCCCTGTAAATCTCTAAAGCTTCTGCCTCTCACCTCACAGCTTTGCCATTTCCTATTTGACATTTGCACCCCGTGAAATAAATTCTGAAATATTTTCACTAATGAGCAACATTTCCAGAAGTGAAAGACGGGTTTTTTGTTTGTGAACATTTATTTAACTAAATTTACTTAAAGGTTTTTTACTCAAATTTGATCAATTATGAAAGTATTATAACAAGTGTTTTTTGTATTAGTTTTGGGTGTTTCTGAATGGTGACAGTTTTTCAATGGCTTTGACAGCTTGCTAAGCCAGAGAAATGGATTATCTAAGATAGACAAAAATGCTGGAGAAACTCAGCGGGTGCAGCAGCAGCTATGGAGCGAAGGAAATAGGCAACATTTCGGGCCGAAACGTTGCCTATTTCCTTCGCTCCATAGATGCTACTGCACGCGCTGAGTTTCTCCAGCATTTTTGTCTACCTTCGATTTTCCAGCATCTGCAGTTCCTTCTTAAACAAATGGATTATCTACCCATCCAAGTCTTCCTTGAATTCTCATGGACAGGGCTATTCAGCCCCCACGGTCAGGAAGTTCAAAATCATTAGTGAAAATCTAAAACACTATAAAACAAATTTCAAGGATTGCAGCAAGTTACTCTAGGCCTTGGTTAACAAAGATCATTCCCCAGGAGTGAACAATCGAGAGCAAACCATTTCTGACAGACTAGATGAGAGAAAGAGAAAGAGAAAGAAATGTTAACTTCAGCCAACATAGTTAGAACTGGTGAGGTAAAGCCAATTAATTGCAACTCCCCAGCAGTTAGACTGGAAAATTACCTCCGGCTGGTTACAAAAATGGGCTGCGCATCAAGTCTAGAGTGACCTTGTGTCAAGCACAGTTAATTTTAATAACGCAATAGACTTTTATTTACAAAGGCACAGAACCTCTAATGAATTACTATGGCTAAAATCCAGTTTGTAAGGGATTAATATTTAAAAATGTTGTACTTCTGCTTTACAAACGAGACAAGACATGCACGGTATTCTTGGCACTGTCAACTCCATTGAAAACACTAGTTCCACGGCCAAAGTTGCCGTGGGAGCTTGCAATAATATGCATGCCTCATGTAAGTATGACAGCACAAGGGTGCAGCAGTTAGTGCTGCTGCCCCACATCATACACCAGATACTCCAGCACTTTGTGCCTTTTTTCCTAGAGACTCTGGATCCAATTCTGACCTCGGATAATATTTAATCAGTTTCCCTCTTGAACCTTCTGAACCTTCTGAATTTTGTAGTCGGCAGGGCAGTACTCTGCATATCGCCAACTTGGACAATTTTACATTTTTATCAAGCCAATTAAACAAACCAATTAACCTACAAACCTGTACGTCTTTAGCGTGTGGGAGGAAACCGAAGATCTCGGAGAAAAGCCACGCAGATCACGTGGAGAACGTACAAACTCCATACAGACAGCACCCGTAGTCGGGATCGAACCCAGCTCTCTGGCGCTGCATTTTGCTGTATAAGGCAGCAACTCTACCGCTGTGCTACCGTGACTGCATCTTGATGTGGGTCTCCTCCACGTTTTCTCCCACATCCCAAAGTGCTGCAAGGTTAATTAGCTCCAGTAAATTGTACATAGTGGAGATTAATAGCAAAAATAATCAAAGAGTTGATGGGCATGTATGAACGATTAATTTGCTCGGGTACAGGGGGTATAAGGAATGAGAGAGTGGGACTCCTCCACTGGGAGCAAACATAGACACAATGACTTCCTCTGTGTGCTTATAAAGGGAAAGTAAGATGTGGCAAATGTTTCTTAGCTGGAGGAAATTAATTTAATCACAGGCCACTTTTTCAAGTGACAGCATTTCACTATCAGTCGAGCATCACACACCGAGGGAGTGACTCAATGCAGTGCATGAACATTCTGAACTGATTCGACACAGTCAGAAAGGTTCGACATGTGGATGAGATAAAAGTGGGAGTCTTGATAGTAACATCCAGTTGGGAATCTGTGAGAATGTGGACAAACTTTCCTAAACAAAGCAGTAGAGACCGCAGCATTTAAAGGGAAGCTGGATAGACACAGATGGTGGGAAAGGAATAGAAGAACGTGGGAGAGAAAAAGAGTGGAATTATGTTCATTTAGAGTCTAAACACCTGCAGGGGGGATTAGAGGTGATTAAACAGTTGTTTAAGAAGGAACTGCAGATGTTGGAACTATCGAAGGCAGACAAAAATGCTGAAGAAACTCAGCGGGTGAGGCAGCATCTATGGAGAGAAGGGATAGGTGGCGTTTCGGGTCGAGACCCTTCTTCAGACTGATCTAATGATTAGTTATAGGTAGACAAAAATGCTGGAGAAACTCAGCGGGTGAGGCAGCATCTGTGGAGCGAAGGAAAATGGCAATGTTTCGGGTCGAGACCCTTCTTCAGACTGATGTAGGGGTGGGCGGGAAGAAGAAGGGAAGAGGCGGCGACAGTGGGCTGTGGGAGAGCTGGGAAGGGGAGGGGAAAGAGGGAGAAAGCAGGGACTACCTGAAATTGGAGGTCAATGTTCATACCGCTGGGGTTATAATTGATAAGTTATGGTTTTAAGTTACATAAGTTAGTTATAATTGACGAGATTTTCTTTTCTAAACTCTATTAAAGTGTAACCTGGAATAACACGTGTGATTTCTCAATAAGCTTTGATGCAAAATATTTCTCAGCTTTGGTAATCAGGTTCCTTATCGGAACCAACCTGCCAGTATTAAACAAGGCACAACACGCTCGCCATTAATGCAAGCAGTTTGGATTGCTTGAGAGAATATCACTGTCACAAAGGAACGGTACGTGACACAAGTCGACCCTTGCAAAGCACAAGGGCGAGGGACCTCACTGCAGCCATGGTTGATGTGCAAGGTCAGCATGCTGCATGTCCTTGCCGAACAAAGGGCTGCACAAATTGTGCCATCATTGCTATTTAAATTCTATGGTTCAACAGACAAAAATTGATCACAAGTAACTATTTTTTTTTTTTAATCGAAAAGTGCGTCTGCAGCCACAAAGAGTTTGGAATCCATGCATGCTAACAGGGCAGGCTAGTAAAGCCACTTCTGCATTACTCGATCAATTAAATAAAATTCCAATTTCATTCGCTGTAATTCAACTACCAGTTCATTATCTGAATGTGTACATCACAAATCTAGGTCAGACTAGATATGCTTGGGTAGGTCTTCTGTTAATCACACCTGGAGACGTGAGTACTGAAAGGCTTGGATAGAATGGATGTGGAGAGGATGTTTCCACTAGTTGGAGAGTCTAGGACGAGAGGTCATAGCCTCACAATTAAAGGACGTTCCTTTAGGAAGGAGATGAGGAGGAATTTCTTTAGTCAGAGGGTGGTGAATCTGTGGAATTCATTGCCACAGAAGACTGTGGAGGCCAAGTCAATGGATATTTTTAAGGCAGAGATAGATAGATTCTTGATTAGTATGGGTGTCAGGGGTAATGGGGAGAAGGCAGGAGAATGGATTTAGGAGGGAGAGATAGATCAGCCATGATCGAATGGTGGAGTAGACTTGATGGGCAGAATAGCCTCATTCTGCTCCTATGACCTTATGACGGAGTGGAAGATTGCAACCTTCACGTGGTCCGCCCTGTTTCGACAAATGCAATCAACCCGGCGTGCACAATCAAATAAGATCAAATAGAACAAGTTGCCCTACAACGTTAGGCTGTGCACGCCATACGCAAGAAGAAGAAGGCCTTATGACCTTCACATCTGGAAGGGACCAGCCAACCACTCAGCTCTGATTAGAAGTTACCAATCAGGAGAATTTAACTGTTTATTTTTCCACAAATTTTGCCTGACCTGCTATCAACCATCAAAAATAATCAGACATTTATGCCGCCTCTGCAAAATGTCACGTACCCAAGCAGAAAGGTACACACTTCAAAAGCCAACTATTCAGCTGACAAACTCAGATTTACATTACACGATAGTATTATCTGATTTAGATTGGATAGTGTGACAAAGCTTTTCACTGTACCGCAGCACATGTGATAATAAACCAAAACTATTCACATCATGATCTCATAAAGGGCCAATAACGTGTTATGGAAGTGTAATTACTAGAATAACGACTGAAGAGACTCTGTAAGTTGGGGGGTAGGATTGGTCCAAGAGATAGCAAAAAGCTAATGAGCAAAATGTTCCATAGATACATAGACAATAGGCCATTTGGCCCTTCGAGCCAGCACCGCCATTCAATGTGATCATGGCTGATCATCCACAATCAGTATTTAAGAAGGAACTGCAGATGCTGGAAAATCGAAGGTAGACAAAAGTGCTGGAGAAACTCAGCGGGTGCAGCAACATCTATGGAGCGAAGAAAATAGGCAACGTTTCGGGCCTAAACGTTGCCTGTTTTCTTCGCTCCATAGATGCTGCTCCACCCGCTGAGTTTCTCCAGCACTTTTATCTACCATCCATAATCAGTACCCTGTTCCTGCCTTCTCCCCATATCCCTTGATTCCACCAGCCCCAAGAGCTATATCTAACTCTCTTTTCAATGCATCCAATGCTTTCTGAAGCAGAGAATTTCATAGATTCACAACTCTCTGTGCGAAAAAGTATTTCCTCATAGAAACATAGAAACATAGAAATTAGGTGCAGGAGTAGGCCATTCGGCCCTTCGAGCCTGCACCGCCATTCAATATGATCATGGCTGATCATCCAACTCAGTATCCCGTACCTGCCTTCTCTCCATACCCTCTGATCCCCTTAGCCACAAGGGCCACATCTAACTCCCTCTTAAATATAGCCAATGAACTGGCCTCGACTACCCTCTGTGGCAGGGAGTTCCAGAGATTCACCACTCTCTGTGTGAAAAAAGTTCTTCTCATCTCGGTTTTAAAGGATTTCCCCCTTATCCTTAAGCTGTGACCCCTTGTCCTGGACTTCCCCAACATCGGGAGCAATCTTCCTGCATCTAGCCTGTCCAACCCCTTAAGAATTTTGTAAGTTTCTATAAGATCCCCTCTCAATCTCCTAAATTCTAGAGAGTATAAACCAAGTCTATCCAGTCTTTCTTCATAAGACAGTCCTGACATCCCAGGAATCAGTCTGGTGAACCTTCTCTGCACTCCCTCTATGGCAATAATGTCCTTCCTCAGATTTGGTTCTAAATGGCCTATCCCTTATTCTTAAACTGTGGCCCCTGGTTCTGGACTCCCCCAACATCGGGAACATGTTTCCTGCATCTAACTTGTCCAATCCCTTAATAATTTTATATGTCCAGAAAGGAAATATATGAATAATCTGAAATGGCACAGCTGGTAGAGCTGCTGCCTCACTGCGCCAGAGACCCGGGTTCGATCGTGACCTTGGCTGCTGTCAGTTTGGAGTTTGCACACTGAGACCACAGTAGGTTTACTCCAGGTCCTCTGCTTTCCTCTCACATCCCAATTATGTGTGGCTTTGAAGGTTAATTGGCCTCTGTAAATTGCTCCTGGTGTGTAGGGAGGGAGTGGATGCAAAAGTGGGATAACATAGAACTTGTGTGAACGGGTGATCAATGGTCAGCGTGGACTTGGTGGGTCAAATGGCCCGTTTCCAGGATGTATCTTTCACTCAATAAATAAAATGGAATCAGTGTAAGTGGGTGGTTATTGGTCGGTATGGACTCAGTGGGCCGAAGGGCCCGTTTCCATGTATCTTTCACTCAATCAATAAAATGGGATCAGTGTAAATGGTCAATGTGGACTTGGTGAGCCAAAGGGCCTGTTTCCATGTCGTATATTTCAACCAATCGGTATAAATAGGGTTCAACAGAGGGGGAACACAAAAAGCTGGAGTAACTCAGTGGGTCAGGCAGCATCTCTGGAGAAGTGGAATGGGCGAACACAAATAGCTGGAGTAACTCAGTGGGTCAGGAGGCATCTCTGGAGAAGATGAATGGGTGAACACAAATCTGGATCTGGATGTAGTACACAGAAAATAGGTGCAGGAGGAGGCTATTCGGCCCTTCGAGCCAGCACCGCCATTCATTGTGATCATTGTCCCCAATATAGAAACATAGAAAATAGGTGCAGTACGCTGAAAAGCTCTACATAGAGCATCACTCAACACAAATAAAAACACATCTAGAGATGCTGCTTGACCCGCAGAGCTACTCCGGCTTTTTATAATCGATAATCGCCTATAATCGATATAAATAAATTTCAACCATTCATTGCAGTGCAAGCCCCAAGTGTTAGGCACCAGACAGGTGGTGGGAATGGGATGGGATTCAGAGGCAGCTGAAGACTCTTTTGATGCGTGTGTGTGTGTTTGTGTGCGCGCGCATGCGTGTATGTGTGCGAGCGCGTGCGTGTGTGTCCACGTCTGTGGGTTGCAGCCCAGACCAAAGTCCGAGGTCAGTTGTACAGAGCCCTAATGAGACCACACCTGGGGTATTTTTGGTCCCCTTATTTGAGGAAGGACATTCTTGCTATTGAGGGAGTGCAGCGTAGGTTTACAAGGTTAATTCCCGGGATGGCGGGACTGTCATATGCTGAGAGAATGGAGCAGCTAGGTTTGTACACTCTGTGGAGTTTAAAAGGATGAGAGAGGATCTCATTGAAACATATAAGATTGTTAAGTGCTTGGACACGCTAGAGGCAGGAAACATGTTCCCGATGTTGGGGGAGTCCAGAACCAGGGGCCACAGTTTAAGAATAAGGAGTAAGCCATTTAGAACGGAGACGAGGAAACACTTTTCCTCACAGAGAGTGGTGAGTCTGTGGAATTCTCTGCCTCAGAGGGCGGTGGAGGCCGGTTCTCTGGATACTTTCAAGAGAGAGCTAGATCAGATTCAGATCAGATTCAGATTCAGATTCAACTTTAATTGTCATTGTCAGTGTACAGTACAGAGACAACGAAATGCAGTTAGCATCTAGATAGGGCTCTTAAAGATAGCGGAGTCGGGATATGGGGAGAAGGCAGGAACGGGGTACTGATTGGGGATGATCAGTCATGATCACATTGAATGGCGGCGCTGGCTCGAAAGGCCGAATGGCCTACTCCTGCACCTATTGTCTATTATTGGTTAGACCACACTGGTTCCTGGATCCCCCGTACATTAAGACAACTGGAGAGAGAAAAAGATTGGCCTGCTCCTGCACCTATTGTCTATTATTGGTTAGACCACACTGGTTCCTGGATCTCCAGTACATTAAGACAACTGGAGAGATAAAAAGATTGGCCTGCTCCTGCACCTATTGCCTATTGTCTGTTGTCAAAGGCATAGATGGTCAGATGGTATATGGACACACTGATCTGTTCTGTAGTCAATGCCTACTATGTTCCGTTGTGCTGAAGCAAAGCAAGAATTTCATTGTCCGATACAGGGACACATGACAATAAACTCACTTGAACTTGAAGGTTAAAAGTGTCGGCCTAAAGAATGTGTGGGTGGGCGTGGTGTGTGGTTTGTGGGGGGGGGGGTTGTGGGTTGTGTCGGGGGTGTGGGTGGGGGTGGGACAGTGGGGGTGGGGAGGGGCAGGGGGGTGTGGTGGATGGGGCAAGTGGGGGTGGGGGACAGTGGGTTGGGCCGGCAGTGAGGGTGTGGGTGTGTGGGGGATGGGGCTGTGGGGGTGTGGGTGTGGGGGAGGGGGTGTGGGGGATGGGGCAGTGGGTGTGGGGGTATGGGTGGGGTTGTGGGGGGTGTGGGTGTGTGGGGGATGGGGCAGTGGGGGTGTGGGGGATGGGGCAGTGGGGGTGGGGGCAGTGGGGGGTGGGGTGGGTGTGTGGGGTTGTGGGGGCTGGGTGGTGGGGTTGTGGGAGGTGGGGTGGTGGTTTGTGGGGGGTGGGGTGGGTGTGTGGGTGTGGGGGCGGGGTGTGGGCAGTGGGTGTGTGGGGGGTGGGGGTGGGTGGGTGTGGGGTAGGTGTGTGGGGTTGTGGGTGGTGGGTGGTGTGGGTGTGGGTGTGTGGGGTTGTGTGTGGGTGTGGGGGGTTGTGGGGGGGGTTGTGTGGGGGGGTGGGGGGGTGGGGGTGTGTGGGGGTGGGGTGTGTCGGGTGTGGGGGATGGGGCAGTGGGGGTGTGGGGGGGATGGGACAGTGGGGGTGTGGGGGATGGGGCAGTGGGGGTATGGGGGGGGGTGGGGGGGGTGTGTGGGGGATGGGACAGTGGGGGTATGGGGGTGTGGTGGGGACACACCCCCTTTAAGAAGCGTCAGTCCCGTCGGTCAAGGTCAACGTGTGAAGGTGGAAAGGTCGCCCATTCCTTCCTTCCTTCCTTCTCCCCAGTCTCCACCAAAGATCCTATAGTCCTCCACCACTTGAATGACTCCAACGTTTATCGTGTGTCTTGTCTAAGGTTTGTTGTTGAAGAGAGCGAGAGAGAGCGAGGGGGGAGAGGGGGAGATAAACACGACACACACACACAGTCCATTAGTGACAACAACGCCTCCCCCCACTCACACGGTGCCCGCCGATGCCGATGCCGCCTTTTCACCACGACATCACCATCATCACCAACAACAAAGGTGAGGTTGTCATTATATTTTGGGGGGGGGGAGACGAGCGGAGACTTCCCTCACGTCAAGGCGCGACCGTCGGCGACCGGCGCGGCGGCGGCCACTGGGCATGCGCGGCCCGGCTGCGGTGACGTCAGCGGGGGGTGGCGGTTGGTCGCGCGGGGGCGGCGGTTGGTCCGAGCCCGGGGGGGGGAGGGGGGAGTACGTCACGGCAGAGGGGGATTGATCGACGTGCCGACGACCCAATCGGAACCCTCCATACCCCGACAGCCGACCAATGTGGGTGGGCGGGACAACCGCGGACTGACAGCGGTAGTAGCCAATGAGCACTTTGGAGAGGTGGGGCGGGACATTGAGGTGGGGGGGGTGATCGACGTGCGGGGAAACCAATTGGAGCACTGGGTGCCCCGAGAGACGACCAATGGGATGCGGGATGGGGCGGGACATACGTGGATGACGTGTCAGGAGCGCATGAGAATGGCGCGGGCGGGACATCCGTGTGACGGACGGGGCTAGGAGCCAATGAGGAGCCTGGGGAGAGCCGAGACGGGACCAATGAGAGGGGAGAGGGCGGGATATCCGTGTGACGGACGGGGCTAACAGCCAATGAGGAGCCTGGAGAGACCCGAGCCGGGACCAATGAGAGGGGAGAGGGCGGGACATCCATGTGATGGACGGGCCTTGGAGCCAATGGGAAGGCGGGGAAGGCGGGACGCCCAACTGGGTCAAGTATTTTATTGTCCCAGATAGAATAATGAAATTCGTATTTGCAACAGCACAACAGAATATGTAAACATAGTACGTTGCAAACAATATGATACATTTTTTGTATGGCTTTGCAAATATTTGATTAGTGTATAAATGTAAATAATTTGGTGTACATATTGCTGCTGGTGTACATATGGTGTACATATAGCTGCTACATTTGTATAAGATAATTACAAGCAGTTGAATAAGGGGTGGGAATTAATCAGCTTTGGCTTCTTCCTGCACCTTTTCGGACACATACAATTTCATTTATTTATAGATATTGTTTATGACACTTTATAAATATTCTTGTTTTGTTTTTTGTATGCTGTTAAATTAATAATGAAACAAATAAATAAATAAACAAGAGACAAAATAAAAGTTCAGTGTGTGTATCTACACATGGAGTCCTACCCTGCTTGAAGTGGCATGAAACTGCACTTGAATTTAGTGGCCTTGCACCCTGCTTGAAATGGTAAGAAACTGCACTTGAATTTGGTGGCCTTGCACCCTGCCTGAAGTGACATGAAACTGCACTTGGATTTAGTGGCCTTGCACCTTGCTTGAAGTGGCATGAAACTGCACTTGAATTTAGTGGCCTTGCACCTTGCTTGAAGTGGCATGAAACTGCACTTGAATTCGGTGGTCTTGCACCCTGCTTGAAATGGCATGAAACTGCACTTTAGTTTGGTGGCCTTGCACCCTGCTTGAAATGGTATGAAACTGCATTTGAATTTGGTGGTCTTGCACCGTGCTTGAAGCGGCATGAAACTGCACTTGAATTTGGTGGTCTTGCAACCTGCTTGAAATGGAATTTCAAGGCATAGCCGTGAGTCAACTGCCAGCCCACCAGCCGTGAGTGAGCTGCCAGCACATCAGGCTTGAGTGACTGAGCTGCCACCCCAAGAATCCATTTGGCCCACAATGTCCATACTAGCCCTCTGGAGACCAGTAGTCCCTTCAGCCCACAACACCCATACTCGCGCTCCAGAAAGTCCCCCCCCCCCCCCCCCCGGCCACCAATATTGGAATTGGTGGAGAGGTGGAAAATTGCGTTGGGGGACCAGCCCTCCCGTGTGAACATGGGACCCAACGGGTCCCACTTAGTCTAGTATATATATGTGTGTGTGTGAGTGTGTATATATATATATGTGTGTGTGTGTGGTATATATGTGTGTATATATATGTGTGTGTATATATATGTGTGTGTGTATATATATTTGTATAGATATTTTTATATATTTATATATATATATATATACACACACACATATATATATATATATATATACACACACACACACACATATATATATATATACATATATATATATATATATATAGTAGACAAAATGCTGGAGTAACTCAGCGGGACAGGCAGCATCTCTGGAGAGAAGGAATGGGTGACGTTTCGGATCGAGACCTTTCATCAGACTGAAGAAGGGTCTCAACCCGAAACGTCACGCATTCCTTCTCTCCAGAGATGCAGCCTGACCCGCTGAGTTATTCCAGCTTTTTGTGTCTACCTTCGGTTCAAACCAGCAGCTGCAGTTCCTTCTTACACATAGGAAAAGTTTAGATGCATATGGGCCAGGTATAGATGGGGCATCTTGATCGGCATGACATGAAGGTTGGGCCCTGGGACCTGTTTTCATGCTGTAATGACCTTATGACAAGGATGGAACCGTTGGGCTGAATGGCCTACTTCTGTCAGGTAAACGCTGCCAACATTTCTGCCTGGCTCTCTGCCCCCATCCTCGAAAGCTTCAGAAGACGCAGGAAATCTGTGCACAGGCTGGATATTGTCTGATACGGTATGGGACTTTCACCAGGATTGAAAGGCATTCCTCTGGCATCATGTCAACTTGCATTCGCCCCCCCCCCCCCACCCTCTCCCGAGGAGATAACAGCATTTCAATAAGGGTGAATTCAGCTCTCGGTTAAAAATGCGGATCAGCAGGTGGATCTAGCACGGGGGTGGGGGTGGGGGGAGCGTGAGGCAGCGCAGCCTGGGCCTCTGATGAGACCGCCACCATGGACACGGGCTGATCACTGATAGAGATCAGTGCTGCTGCAGCTAGAACAAACAGCCCTCAAAGCAGGCTGGGCATAACCCAAACAGAGCCGGCAGTCCCCAGCTAGTCGCTTTGGAGTGGGGTAGCTGGGAGAGCAGGGTGAGCCGATCGCTATCTGGCGCCACTAGTCCACACAGCAGTGCAGAAGAACTGAAGGCTCCCCCCAGCGAGAAGCTGCCTCCTGAAGGCTTCCAACCTGAGGCTGAATGCGATTTGGACTGGAGGTGTTATTGTTGTCACGGATGCCATGTCACTACACAATTCATGTGTGCGTGCTTGAAGTAGTCCACAGACCAAAACCCCAAAATGCTGGAGTAACTCAGCGGGTCAGGCAGCGTCCTGGAAGGTCATGGGTAGGTGACATTTCGTAGAAACATCGGAAACAGGTGCAGGAGTCGGCCATTCGGCCCTTCGAGCCAGCATCGCCATTCAATATGTGGCGAATGGCGGTGGAGGCAGGTTCTCTGGATGCTTTCGGGAGAGAGCTAGATAGGGCTCTTAAAAATAGCGGAGTCAGGGGATATGGGGATGATCAGCCACGATCACATTGAATGGCGGTGCTGCTCATATATAAAATTCTTAAGGGGTTGGACAGGCTAGATGCAGGAAAAATGTTCCCGATGTTGGGGGCAGTCCAGAAGCAGGGGTCACACAGTTTACGAATAAGGGATAGGCAATTTAGGACTGAGATGAGGAAAAACCTTTTCACCCAGAGAGTTGTGAATCTGTGGAATTCTCTGCCACAGAAGGCAGTGGAGGCCAATTCACTGGATGTTTTCAGGAGAAAGTTAGATAGAGCTGAATGGCCTACTCCTATAACCATATAACATAACCATATAACAATTACAGCACGGAAACAAGCCATCTCGGCCCTGCTGCACCTATGCACCTACGACAGATGGCACAATGGGCTAAGTGTTCGGCTGGCAACCGGAAGGTAGCCGGTTCGAATCCCCCTTGGAGTGCATATTGTCGTTGTGTCCTTGGGCAAGACACTTCACCCACCTTTGCCTGTGTGTGAATGTGTGTGAATGTGTGTGAGTGATTGGTGGTGGTCGGAGGGGCCGTAGGCGCAGATTGGCAGCCACGCTTCCGTCAGTCTGCCCCAGGGCAGCTGTGGCTACAGAAGTAGCTTACCACCACCGAATGTGACTGAGGAGTGAATGAATAATGCGATGTAAAGCGCCTTGAGTATTAGAAAGGCGCTATATAAATCCCATCCATTATTATTATTATTATTTTCTATGTTTCTAACCTTGTGGGCATAGCCTCTCACGTTAACCAAAAAACAAAGTCCTTGAGGGGCGTGATTCTCCGTAGATTGTCACCTTGTCGTGGTGGAGACGCTTGTGTGGTCCTGAGATCCTGAGAGCGATGCCGTCTGGAGCGATGCTCCTGGTAGGGCCACCCATGGCGGTAAGGTCGAGGGGGGAGGTCTGGTCTCTGACAAAGAGCCAATCCAACCAAGACCTCAACGGTGGAACAGAGGAGGACGATGGCTGACCTTAGTGGAGCGTCACAACGGCTGGGAAGGCGGATGAGGGCTGCAGCAGAAAAGGGTCTCCGGTCGTCTTGGACTCCATGCCACTGGATACTGACCCAGATCTGTCAAGGACCGTGGGGTGGCCATCTGTGCACCAGTCTCCCCACGTTAAACCAAGTCACGCACTGGCGTCCTCCAACCCTGGAGATACCCATGGTCAGCCATGACCGAAGGGGGCCTAAGAAGGTCAAGCAGCCGAAGGGGCCTGACCCGAAACATGGTCTGCTCGTTTCTCTCCACAGATGCTGCCTGGCTGGTTGAGTTCCTCCAGCACTTTGTCCCTTTAGTTTAGTTCATTATTGTCACGTGTACCAAGCTTTTGTTTGCCTGCTGTCCAGTCAAAGAAAAGACTGCACATGAATACAGTCAGTGCACAGTTTTAAGGGTGAAGGGCACAAGATATAACATTGAGGTACGAGAGAGTCCATGCCGACCAAAGTCAATTAACCTACGTCTTTGGAGCTGGCGCGGCGTCCGGAGCCTGGGATCCCTCGTTGGGGACCACGGAGGAGAAGAGCTCCGATCGCCGGCCCGCGGCCTTCTTCTAACCGCGGGCGCAGCGGGGACTTACCATCCGGAGTGGGATCCCTCGCCGGGGATCTCTGGAGAAGAGAAGGTCATAGAACCATAGACGATAGGTGCAGGAGTTGAGGCCATTCGGCCCTTCGAGCCTGCACCGACATTCAATATGATCATGGTTGATCATCCAACTCAGTATCCTGTACCTGCCTTCTCTACATACCCCCTGATCCCTTTAGCCACAAGGGCCACATCTAAATCCCTCTTAAAAAAGCCAATGAACTGTGGCCTCAACTACAATACAATACAATACAATACAATTCAATTTATTGTCATTTGGACCCCTTGAGGTCCAAACGAAATGTCGTTTCTGCAGCCATACATTACAAACAAATAGACCCAAGACACAACATAATTTACATAAACATCCATCACATTGCTGTGATGGAAGGCCAAAAAAACTTTATCTCTCCACTGCACTCTCCCCCCCCCCCCCCCGATGTCAGAGTCAAAGGCAAAGCCCCCGGCGGGCGATGGCGATTGTTTTCGCAGATTCACAGATCACTTTGACCAGCTAAGTGTATGCTTAGGGGCGGATCAGTGGTGCGGCAGTAGGATTGTTGGCTTACAGCACCAGAGACCCGGGTTCGATCCTGACTATGAGTGCTATCCATACGGAGTTTGTACTTTCTCCCTGAGACCACTAGGGCTTTCTCCAGGTGCTCCTGTTTCCTCCCACACTCCAAAGGCGTACAGGTTTGTAGGTAGACACAAAATGCTGGAGTAACTCAGTGGGTGAGGCAGCATCTCTGGAGAGAAGGAATGGGCGACGTTTCGGGTCGAGACCCTTCTTCGGACCACAAACCCCGACAGGTTTGTAGGTTCATTGGCATTGATGAAATTGTAAAACTGTCCCTAGTGTGTAGGATGGTGCTAGTGTGAAGGCCAAAAAAACTTGTCTCTCCACTGCACTCTCCCACCCGATGTCAGAGTCAAAGTCAAAGCCCCCGGCTGGCGATGGCGATTATCCCGCGGCCATTAAAGCCACGCCGGGTGATGCAAGGTCGCACACCGGGTTAGAGCCCCCGGCGTGCGCTCGCAGAGTCCCGCGGCCATTCCAAGCCGCGCGGGGCGATGGTGTAAGGCCCCGCTCCAGGAGCTCTTCAACCCCGCAACTCGGGCGGGAGAAGTCGCCGTTGCGGGAGCCCCGAAAAGCGGTCTCCCAGCAGGGACCCGCGGGCTCCCAGTGCCGCTGTCCGCCAAACCCGCAGTTGCAGCCACCGAATCTCCGGAGGTCGGGCCGCAGCAGCGTCCACCACCGCTACACCCACTCTGGACTCGGCCAGCTCCGCGACGGTGAGGTGAGTAGTCGGCACCACAGCCCCCGGTATTCCTGTTGGTGGCCGCTCCTCGTTGCAGCCCTAACGACAACGGAGACCCGACAAAGAAAAGGTCGGGTCTCCCGTGCAGGGAGAGATTTAAAAGTTACCCCCACCCCACCCACACCACCCCCACCCCCCCACACACATACCCCAACAAAAAATAACAAAAACTACATAAAAACATAGACATAAAATAATAAAAACGCAGACGGACTGCAGAGGCCGCTGCTGACGAGAGTCGCGCCGCCCACCGAACTACTTTCTGTGGCAGAGAATTCCACAGATTCACCACTCTCTGTGTGAAAAATGTTTTTCTCATCTCGGTCCTAAAAGACTTCCCCCTTATCCTCAAACTGTGTGTGGCCCCTTGTTCTGGACTTCCCCAACATCGGGAACAATCTTCCTGCATCCAGCCTGTCCAACCCCTTAAGAATTTTGTAGGTTTCTATAAGATCCCCCTTCAATCTTCTAAATTCTAGCGAGTACAAGCCGAGTCTATCCAGTGTGCGGTGCATCTAACTGCGGCGCGGCGGTGACTTTAGATCTTCGACCGCCGGCCTGAGGCCTACACCATCTTGAAGCCGCGGTCTCCGAACTTCCGCCACAGTGATGAATGCTGTGGTGGATGTTTGTGTTAAATTTTTTATTGTGTTTTGTGTGTGTTTTTTTTCTATTGTATCGCTGCTGGCAAATTCATTTCACTGCACTTTATGTGCACGTGGCAAATAAATCTGACTTGGAGTGCGGGAGGAAACTGGAGCACCTGGAGAAACCGAGCGCGGAGACGTACAGACAGCGCCCCTAGTCAGGATGGAACCCGGGTCTCTGGCGCTGTGAGGCAGCAACTCTACCGCTGCTCCATTGTGCCGCGCTAACTCCTGACCTTGTTCCAGGCAGCGCAGCAGCCACTGGTTCGGGATAGGATGATGGAAGGGTCCTGCAACGGGTGGCCCCCTCACCCTCCCCCTCCCAGCACGGTGACTGTGAGATCTGGTGCTCTGTACATGAATGATGAGCACTTGGACTGAAGCCTTAAGCCCCTGTCCCACTTAGGAAACCTGAACGGAAACCTCTGGGGACTTTGCGCCCCACCCAAGGTTTCCGTGCGGTTCCCGGAGGTTGCAGGTGGTTGCCGGAGGTTGCGGGTAGTGGAAGCAGGTGGGGAGACTGACAAAAACCTCCGGGAACCGCACGGAAACCTTGGGTGGGGTGCAAAGTCTCCAGAGGTTTCCGTTCAGGTTTCCTAAGTGGGACAGGGGCATTATAGACTGCGTTAGAGTTGCCGCCTCACAACGCCAGAGACCCGGGTTCCATCCTGTCTACGGGTGCTGTCCCTACGGATTTTATACGTTTTCCCTGCGTGGGTTTTCTCCGAGATCTTCGGTTTCCTCCCACACTCCTAAACTCTGGCGTGGAAGGGGCCCATCACAGCCGCCAACCTTTGGGAGAGCATGGGCAAATTTTTTTTTTAAAGCCTCTTCTATGAAACGGTTAACAAAGGGTGCGACATGCCAAATGGGACAGCCGCTGACGTCAGGCGAGCCTCTCTCTCTCCCACCAGTTGCCGAACAACGCCAGCGGCAACAGGGGAAACTGGGCCCTGAATGCTCGTGATGTCACGGCCAGCCTCTTTCACTCTGCAGAATGGGATGAAAAGGGCCGGAGGACAAAAGAGCGGCGGAGAGGAGGAAAAGACGGACGTCTGTTTGGTAAACAAGTGGCCTGTAGAAGAGGCCCGCTCTCCACGTCGGAGTGGCTTGGCAAGAGGCCGGCGGCTTAATTCAGGGGGGACTTTCCAGCACGCCAGCGGAAGCAACAATCCATCTCTGTCGATGCTTCTGCATAAATATTCCTGGACGTTGTCCATTCTTCCCCTTCTGTGCTCCGGGTAACCAGAGTTCATCGGAAGTGGATAGACAGCACAAGATACATGATACATTTATTTGTCACATGTACCAGTTGGCACAGTGTGGTCATCATACCACCATACAAATAAAAACCAACACAACACCAGACTGATTCCTGGGATGGCAGGACTTTCATATGAAGAAAGACTGGAGAGACTCGGCTTGTACTCGCTAGAATTTAGAAGATTGAGGGGGGATCTGATAGAAACTTACAAAATCCTTAAGGGGTTGGACAGGCTAGATGCAGGAAGATTGTTCCCGATGTTGGGGAAGTCCAGGACAAGGGGCCACACACACAGTTTAAGGATAAGGGGGAAATCTTTTAGGACCGAGATGAGAAAAACATTTTTCACACAGAAAGTGGTGGAATTCTCTGCCACAGAAGGTAGTTGAGGCCACAGTTCATTGGCTATATTTAAGAGGGAGTTAGATGTGGCCCTTGTGGCTAAAGGGATCAGGGGGTATGGAGAGAAGGCAGGTACAGGATACTGAGTTGGATGATCAGCCATGATCATATTGAATGGCGGTGCAGGCTCGAAGGGCCGAATGGCCTCTACTCCTGCACCTATTTTCTATGTTTCTATGATCAGCCATGATCACATTGAATGGCGGTGCTGGCTCGAAGGGCCGAATGGCCTACTCCTGCACCTATTGTCTATTGTCACATACAACACTGCCTCTGGTCATATTTATCTTCAACCAAATGTATGGGGTGGGAGATTGCAACCTTCACGTGGACCGCCCTGTGTCGACGAATGCAATCAACCTGGCATGCATAAGATGAAATAGAACAAGTTGTCCTACAACTTTAGGCTGCGCACGCCACACACAAGAAGAAGAAGAACCAAACGTATTCGGTTGTTATTTGAGGGAGGGGGGGAAAGATTTAATAGGAACCTGAGGGAGTAACATTTTTATGCAAAGCATGGAGGATGTATGGAAGGAGCTGCTGGAGGAGGTAGTTGAGGCAGGCACTATCCCAACGTTTAAGAACCATTTACACAGGTACATGGATAGGACGGATTTGGAAGGATATGGGCCAATCGCAGCAAGATGGGACATAAGTCTGCTTGTGTTACTTGACATACTGTTTTTAAGAAGGTGCTGGAAAATCAAAGGTAGACTGGAGAAACTCAGCGGGTGCAGCAGCATCTATGGAGCGAAGGAAATAGGCAACGTTTCGGGCTGAAACCCTTCTCCTGGTACTTGACATACTACCAGGTAGTTCCTCTTCGAGAAAATGAGAGCAAGTGCTTTGAATCAGTGCCATTTCCCACTGCAGATTACTGTATAATTTGCCATCATTTTCCACAAACTCTTCCTGCATTTTCCTCGGAGACTAGTCTAATTACTACAGATTGGAACATGGAATCACAGTTGATCTTGCTAATGCTAATCTCCAGAGCGCTAATATTTCCTTGTGCAATTTACATGTGATTATATGTGTATTTTTAGTTGGAATAACTGCACAAGATCTTATGCAGTCATTCAGTGTGTTGTATTTGCTAATCCCCTGCATGGATTGACATCGAAACGTGAAAATTAACAAACTCCAGATGCTGGGAATGCGGAATAAAAATAGAAACTGCTGGAAACACTCAACGGGTCAGGCAGCATCTGTGGAAAAGGGGCAATGGGGATATTGCGTGAGAACTTAAGAACAGGAAGAGACATAGAAACATAGAAAATAGGTGCAGGAGTAGGCCATTCGGCCCTTCGAGCCTGCACCGCCATTCAATATGATCATGGCTGATCATAGAAACCTAGAAAATAGGTGCAGGAGTAGGTCATTCGGCCCTTCGAGCCTGCACCGCCATCAGGGCTGATCATCCAACTCAGTATCCTGTACCTGCCTTCTCTCCATACCCCCTGATCCCTTTAGCCACAAGGGCCACATCTAACTCCCTCTTAAATATAGCCAATGAACTGTGGCCTCAACTACTTTCTGTGGCAGAGAATTCCACAGATTCACCACTCTCTGTGGAAAAAAAAAATTCTCATCTCGGTCCTAAAAGACTCCCCCCTTATCCTTAAACTGTGTGTGGCCCCTTGTTCTGGACTTCCCCAACATCGGGAACAATCTTCCTGCATCTAGCCTATCCAACCCATTAAGAATTTTGTAAGTTTCTATAAGATCCCCCCTCAATCGTCTAAATTCTAGTGAGTACAAGCCGAGTCTATCCAGTCTTTCTTCATATGAAAGTCCTGACATGCCAGGAATCAGTCTGGTGAACCTTCTCTGTACTCCCTCTATGGCAAGAATGTCTTTCCCTGTATGCCCCTGTATACCCACCATACACCATCAATGTACCCCAAAACATCTTACACATGCATGCACAACGACTGTGATGTCTTGATAATTGAAATGAAACAACTGAAGTCAATTAGTTTGCTTCTTCAAAGCCCATGGTTAAGTAAATGTCTGTGTTGTGTTAAACATCCTGCGGCTCCCAGTGTGGTTTAGTTATGTTTTGAAATTCACAGGACAAGCGGCCTCTGCTGAAACCACCTGATTCTAATCTAGATTGAAAACATTGCTTTTCCCCTGACCCTCATTTGCCAAATTTTGTTTATCCTTCCAAAGACATCGAAACATAGAAAATAGGTGCAGGAGGAGGCCATTCGGCCCTTCGAGCCAGCACCGCCATTCATTGCGATCATGGCTGATCGTCCCCAATCAATAACCCGTGTCTGCCTTCTCCCCATATCCCTTGACTCCACCAGCCCCTAGAGCTCTATCTAGTGCCCCTGTCCCACTTAGGAAACCTGAACGGAAACCTCTGGAGACTTTGCGCCCCACCCAAGGTTTCCGTGCGGTTCCCGGAGGTTTTTGTCAGTCTCCCTACCTGCTTCCACTACCTGCAACCTCTGGGAACCGCACGGAAACCTTGGGTGGGGCGCAAAGTCTCCAGAGGTTTCCGTTCAGGTTTCCTAAGTGGGACAGGGGCATAACTCTCTCTTAAATCCATCCAGTGACTTGGCCTCCACTGCCCTCTGTGGCAGGGAATTCCACAAATTCACAACTCTCTGGGTGAAAAAGGTCAAAATGACCTTCCCTTTAATCTAAGACTGTGTGTGTGGCCCCTGGTTCTGGACTCGCCCCAACATTGGGAACATTTTTCCTGCATCTCGCATGATGGGCCGAATGGCCTAATTCTGCTCCTATCTCTTATGACCTTACGAAAATGCAGATTCTATATTGGATTCTGGTTTCGGCAGTGACTGTCAATGACTGAATGATATAAAAACAACTGAGAACGCGCGAGCCGTCACCTCTACACTTACGCAAGAGTTCTTAAGCACTTAAGAGTTCATATGAAGAAAGACTGGATAGACTCGGCTTGTACTCGCTAGAATTTAGAAGATTGAGGGGGGATCTTATAGAAACTTACAAAATTCATAAGCGGTTGGACAGGCTAGATGCAGGAAGATTGTTCCCGATGTTGGGGAAGTCCAGAACAAGGGGCCACACACACAGTTTAAGGATAAGGGGGGAAGTCGAGATGAGAAAAATATTTTTTTTTCACACACACAGAGAGTGGTGAATCTGTGGAATTCTCTGCCACAGAAGGTAGTTTAGGCCACACAGTTCATTGGCTATATTTAAGAGGGAGTTAGATGTGGCCCTTGTGGCTAAAGGGATCAGGGGGCATGGAGAGAAAGCAGGTACAGGATACTGAGTTGGATGATCAGCCATTGTTGTAGAGGGTCTTGGTGAGACCACACCTGGAGTATTGCGTACAGTTTTGGTCTCCAAATCTGAGGAAGGACATTATTGCCATAGAGGGAGTGCAGAGAAGGTTCACCAGACTGATTCCTGGGATGTCAGGACTGTCTTATGAAGAAAGACTGGATAGACTTGGTTTATACTCTCTAGAATTTAGGAGATTGAGAGGGGATCTTATAGAAACTTACAAAATTCTTAAGGGGTTGGACAGGCTAGATGCAGGAAGATTGCTCCCGATGTTGGGGAAGTCCAGGACAAGGGGTCACAGCTTAAGGATAAGGGGGAAATCCTTTAAAACCGAGATGAGAAGAACTTTTTTCACACAGAGAGTGGTGAATCTCTGGAACTCCTTGCCACAGAGGGTAGTCGAGGCCAGTTCATTGGCTATATTTAAGAGGGAGTTAGATGTGGCCCTTGTGGCTAAGGGGATCAGAGGGTATGGAGAGAAGGCAGGTACGGGATACTGAGTTGGATGATCAGCCATGATCATATTGAATGGCGGTGCAGGCTCGAAGGGCCGAATGGCCTACTCCTGCACCTATTGTCTATGTTTCAATGTCACCCATCAAATAGCTGGGCCTTAATACAAATGCAAGCTGGCAGAGTGTGGCTCTACACCCAGTACAGCTGGATATCCTCACAGGCTGGAGAAATGATTTGACCTCCCCCCCCCCTCCCACTAACACCTCCCCCACCCTAACCCTCCATCATTCCTGCCACAGCCTCCCACACTTTCTCATCAGTAAGCTAGCTGTTGAGATGTGCCGCCTGTTCAGCTGGCTGCCTGCCTGGCTGTAGGGAGTGTCGCAAAGGGCCCGTGGCAGCTCGGGAGCCCCGAGGTGCGACACACAGCAGGAGAGGCCTGTGTTTGTGTGCTGACCACAGGGTGGCGCTTTGATGGCAGCCTCGCCTGCAGTCTGTCTGTCCCTTTCAGTATGTTCTTTGTTATTTTTAGTGTTTTTTTAAAAGTTTGTGTTCATGTTTGTTTGATGTGGGTGAGGGGGAAACTTTTCTTCAATCTCTTACCGTGCTACAGATGCGGTTGTTTTCCGGATCGTAGCTCTATTAGGAGAATAAGGGGTCGGCCATTTAGAACGGAGACGAGGAAACACTTTTTCTCACAGAGAGTGGTGAGTCTGTGGAATTCTCTGCCTCAGAGGGCGGTGGAGGCCGGTTCTCTGGATGCTTTCAAGAGAGAGCTAGATAGGGCTCTTAAAGATAGCGGAGTCAGGGGAGAAGGCAGGAACGGGGTACTGATTGGGGATGATCAGCCATGATCACATTGAATGGCGGTGCTGGCTCGAGGGGCCGAACGTGTGTGTGTCTTGTGTGGGGGGGTGAGGGGGAAACCGTTTTGGTCGCTTCCTCCATGGAGAGGCGACTTTTTCCAGGTCGCCTGCCCCGTGGCCTAACAGCAAGGATCGGCGCGGCCTTTCCCGGGGCTTCAGCGGCGGGCGCAGCGTGGACTCTCGGCATGGAGCGGGCGAGCCCTCGCTGGGGCTCGCCGGAGGGGAGCGCTCCGTTTCGCTGGCAGCCTGAAGCCACGGGCTGCAGAGTTTCAGCTGGCGTGGCGTCTACAGCCCAGGATCCCTCGTGGGGGAACCCGGGGGAAGAAGGAGCTTCCACCGCTGGCCTGCGGCCAACTTCTACCGCGGGCCCGGCGTGGACTTGCCATCACCCCTAGAGGGGAGCTTCGACCGCCGGCCCTGCGGTCTGCAGTCTGCGGCGCTTTTGGCTGCGGCGGGGACTTTAAATCTTCGACCGCCGGCCTGCGGCCTACACCAACCTAAAGCCGCGGTCTCTGGTGGGGAAAAGCCGATCCTGGACTGGCTCTGGACTCTGGTCCTGACCACGGGGGGAAATGGAGGAATTTTGTGCCTTCCACCACAGTGGTGAATGCTGTGGTGGATGTTTGTGTTACATTTTTATTGTGTATTGTGTGTTCTTTTTAAGTGTGCCGCTGCTGGCACACTTCACTTCATTGCACTTGCACTTTATGTGCAATGTGAAGAAATACAACTGATTGTTGTTGTTGAAATCAGCCATGATCACATTGAATGGCGGTGCTGGCTCGAAGGGCCGAATGGCCTCTACTCCTGCACCTGTTGTCTATTGCCTAACATGGTGGAGCTGGAGGCCTTGCTCGGGACTGACTTTGAGTCCCACTGCAGTGCAGAGACGATGGTGCCCGTAATCCTGTACCACACCGAGAGAGAGTCGGCTGGATTGTTGACCTTGGAGTGCGACCATACACACAAATCATTCTGCTTCTCTAACCCATGAGGCAAGACGGAGAGGCAGGGCTGACGTGGAAGGAAGGGAATCAGAAATAATATCTGAACTCGGCTATTATTTTTGTAATGTATGTAGCACAGCAAATCTGATATTCAAGATATACAGATGGCAAGATATTCATGCACCATTTGCGATCTGCCTCAACCAGCAGTAACAATGCCAGCGTCAGCCATTTAACAAACTGTTGCCACTGAAAGTGCTGCTAAAACTCTTAATTGGTCGTCTATGAACTGCAGTTACATAGAAACATAGGAAATAGGTGCAGGAGGAGGCCATTCGGCAGGTACAGGATACTGAGTTGGATGATCAGCCATGATCATATTGAATGGCGGTGCAGGCTCGAAGGGCCGAATGGCCTCTACTCCCAGGCACGGAACTCGCTATCAAAATATGGAGGGGTCACAATTTTTTAGCGGCCGCGCGCGCATGCGCACACACACACGCGCGAGGCTTCGGAGGCTCAATCCAGCGCTAAATGCAGCTCAACCCTGCCTGTCTCGCCGGGTTAACCTACAGCCCTGCCTGTACTGGCGGGACACCAACGCTGCTTCTCTGCGCTGCCCATATTTCCCGCAGGCCCAGGCAGGTTAACCTGGTTGAGCTGGGTTTAGCGCTGCTTGTTGGCGCTGGCTGTGGGCCTAGGGGTACAGCTCCCGTCTGACTCCCGACGTCTCTGGCCACCCGTGGGTGGGTGGGGGGGGGGGCACTCGGGTAGGGACGGGACAGCGTTGGACACCCGACCGGGATCGATCCTGGCTGCGGATGAGGCGCAAGTCTGTGCCACGTCTCCCTCCTCCAATCATCGCGCTCTATCCTCAGTCCCACCCCCCCCCCCCACTCCTCCCTCCTCCAATCATCGCGCTGAATCATCATGTCCCGCCCCCATTGCCTGCTGACCGACGTCTCTCTCGTCCAATCGGCGCCCTCGATCAGCAGTCCTACCCCCACTGTCTCGCGGAAAGCGGAGATTTTAAAATCCGGATGGCAAAAACTTGGGGGGATGTCCCCCACCTCTCAAAACATGGGGGGGACGTGTCCCCTCTGGCCCCCCCCGGGTTTTCCGCCCCTACCTACTCCTGCACCTATTGTCTATGTTTCTATGAGTTAAAGTTCAAGTGAGTTTATTGTCATGTGTCCCTGTATAGGACAATTAAATTCTTGCTTTGCTTAAGCACACAGAAAATAGTAGGCATTTACTACAAAACAGATAAATGTGTCCATATACCATGATATAAATATATACACACATGAATAAATAAACTGGTAAAGTGCAAATAACAGAAAGTGGTTATTAATAATCAGAGTTTTGTCCGAGCCAGGTATAATAGCCTGATGGCTGAGGGGAAGTAGCTATTCCTGAACCTGGACATTGCAGTCTTCAGGCTCCTGTACCTTCTACCTGAAGGTAGCAGGGAGATGAGTGTGTGGCCAGGATGGTGTGGGTCCTTGATGATACTGCCAGCCTTGTTGAGGCAGCGACTGCGATAAATCCCCTCGATGGAAGGAAGGTCAGAGCCGATGATGGACTGGGCAGTGTTTACTACTTTTTGTAGTCTTTTCCTCTCCAGGGCGCTCAAGTTGCCGAACCAAGCCTCGATGCAACCGGTCAGCATGCTCTACTGTGCACCTGTAGAAGTTAGAGAGAGTCCTCCTTGACAAACCGACTCTCCGTAATCTTCTCAGGAAGTAGAGGCGCTGATGAGCTTTTTTGATAATTGCGTTAGTGTTCTCGGACCAGGAGAGATCTTCAGAGATGTGCACGCCCAGGAATTTGAAGTTCTTGACCCTTTAAACCATCGACCCGTTGATATAAATGGGGCTATGTATTAGGTCGTGAATGTGGGACAGGCCCTTTAGGGAAGTCAAGTGTTGAAAGTTTAGATACGTACACGTTATGTACATGGGGACTGGCTCTCCACCCCTCATTTATTTTACTGTTCATGTGTTTAGATCGCAGATACACGTCATACAAAGGATATGTTGTGAGCAGGAAGCCGACAGGAGGCAAAGAGGCTGCTTGATTCTTTAATCAGTCATTAAAATGAAATTTCCCCCGAAATAATTGAAGACATTAATATGTGGGGACAATTATACGTTTAGTGAACTTGGAGTTTGTGATTTGGGATTTGATGGTCTATGGGAATAAAACAATTGCTGGAACCGACGGGCCATTTTTGAGCTGCTGAGCTGATAACAGCGAGCCCTGCAACATAGAAACATAGAAACATAGAAAATAGTTGCAGGAGTAGGGCATTCAGCCCTTCGAGCCTGCACCGCCATTCGATATGATCATGGCTGATCATCCAACTCAGTATCCCATCCCTGCCTTCTCTCCATACCCCCTGATCCCTTTAGCCACAAGGGCCACATCTAACTCCCTCTTAAATATAGCCAATGAACTGTGGCCTCAACTACCTTCTGTGGCAGAGAATTCCACAGATTCACCACTCTCTGTGTGAAAAATGATTTTTTCATCTCGGTCCTAAAAGACTTCCCCCTTATCCTTAAACTGTGTGTGGCCCCTTGTTCTGGACTTCCCCAACATCGGGAATAATCTTCCTGCATCCAGCCTGTCCAACCCCTTAAGAATTTTGTAAGTTTCTATAAGATCCCCCCTCAATCTTCTAAATTCTAGCGAGTACAAGCCGAGTCTATCCAGTCTTTCTTCATATGAAAGTCCTGACATCCCAGGAATCAGTCTGGTGAACCTTCTCTGCACTCCCTCTATGGCAAGAATGTATTTCCTCAGATAGGGAGACCAAAACTGTACGCAATACTCCAGGTGTGGTCTCACCAAGACCCTGTACAACTGCAGTAGAACCTCCCTGCTCCTATACTCAAATACTCATGGCTGATCGTCCCCTATCAATAACCCGTGCCTGCCTTCTCCCCGTATCCCTTGACTCCACTAGCCCCTAGAGCTCTATCTAACTCTCTCTTAAATCCATCCAGTGACTTGGCCTCCACTGCCCTCTGTGGCAGGGAATTCCACAAATTCACAACTCTCTGGGTGACAAAGTTTTTTCTCACCTCAGTCTTAAATGACCTCACCTTTATTCTAAGACTGTGGCCCCTGGTTCTGGACTCGCCCAACATTGGGAACATTTTTCCTGCATCTAGCTTGTCCAGTCCTTATATAATTTTATATGTTTCTATAAGATACCCCCTCATCCTTCTAAACTCCAGTGAATACAAGCCTAGTCTTTTCAATCTTTCCTCATATGACAGTCCCGCCATCCCAGGGATCAATCTGGTGAACCTACGCTGCACTGCCTCAATCACAAGGATGTCCTTCCTCAAATTAGGAGACCAAAACTGTACACAATTGTCGAGACGCTTCTTCAGACCTTCGTAAGATGTTTAAGATGATTCCTTTCTTCCCCCCCTTCTCTCCCCCCCCCCCCTCCTCATATGACAGTCCCGCCATCTAAAAGCCTAAAGTGTCTAAAGCCTAAAGATAGCGGAATCAGGGGATATGGGGAGAAGGCAGGAACGGGATACTGATTGGGGATGACCAGACATGATCATATTGAATGGTGGTGTTGGCTCGAAGGGCCGAATGGCCTCTACTCCTGTACCTATTGTCTATTGCCTGTGATGCTGCTGCTGCAAGCAAGATTTTTCACAGTTGTTGTACCTCACTCGGGTCAGGCAAGTGGCAATAAACCTGGCTTGACTTGAAATGACCCTGGGAGCCACTGTTATCAGTACAAACAGAAAGAATGCCAGACTTCCACTCGAAGTAGAAATCTAATGTGACCCCTGCTGACGACAACCCACATAAACGCACTGATCATGGAGATGGAGCCGCGCAGACTGGAAGGTCTAGGCTCCAACTTCCCAAAGTACTTTGTGCTATCTGATCACAGGCAGTCCAGCAACTTGGCTCCGACCAGCCACCAACTGGGAAACATAAGAAGCAAAGAACTGCCTAGGCCGGTTAACACATAAAGTTTGAATTTGAATTTGAATAAGTTTATTGGCCAATAATTCACATACAAGGAATTTGCCTTTGTGCTCCGCCCCGCAAGTGATAGTTAGCAATGACACATAAATTAAATTAAATGTCTTTATTTATATAGCACATTTTTAGTCAACTTGCATTGACCCCAAAGTGCTTCACATAATTACATCCACACACACAGGCAAAGGTGGGTGAAGTGTCTTGCCCAAGGACACACACAGGCAAAGGTGGGTGAAGTGTCTTGCCCAAGGACACACACAGGCAAAGGTGGGTGAAGTGTCTTTCCCAAGGACACAACGACAGTATGCACTCCAAGCAGGATTCGAACCAGCTACCTTCCGGTTGCCAGCCGAACACTTAGCCCATTGTGCCATCTGTCATCCCATTAAACATTAATAAAATTGTTCTTGGTGTGTAGAAACATAGAAACATAGAAAATAGGTGCAGGAGTAGGCCATTCGGCCCTTCGAGCCTGCACCGCCATTCAATATGATCATGGCTGATCATCCAACTCAGTATCCTGTACCTGCCTTCTCTCATAGAAACATAGACAATAGGTGCAGGAGTAGAGGCCATTCGGCCCTTCGAGCCTGCACCACCATTCAATATGATCATGGCTGATCATCCAACTCAGTATCCTGTACCTGCCTTCTCTCATAGAAACATAGACAATAGGTGCAGGAGTAGAGGCCATTCGGCTCTTCGAGCCTGCACCACCATTCAATATGATCATGGCTGATCATCCAACTCAGTATCCTGTACCTGCCTTCTCTCCATACCCCCTGATCCCTTTAGCCACAAGGGCCACATCTAACTCCCTCTTAAATATAGCCAATGAACTGTGTGGCCTCAACTACCTTCTTTGGCAGAGAATTCCACAGATTCACCACTCTCTGTGTGTGGAAAAAAAAATGATTTTCTCATATCGGTCCTAAAAGATTTCCCCCTTATCCTTAAACTGTGACCCCTTGTTCTGGACTTCCCCAACATCGGGAACAATCTTCCTGCATCTAGCCTGTCCAACCCCTTAAGAATTTTGTACGTTTCTATCAGATCCCCCCTCAATCTTCTAAATTCTAGCGAGTACAATCTGAGTCTATCCAGGTAGGCATGAGTCTGAAGAAGGGTTTCGGCCCGAAACGTTGCCTATTTCCTTCGCTCCATAGATGCTGCTGCACCCGCTGAGTTTCTCCAGCTTTTTTGTGTACCTCCGAGTCTATCCAGTATTGCTTAACAAAGGGCACAAAGTGCCGGAGTAACTCTGAGTCAGCGGGTTCAGGCAGCACCTCGGGGGAACGTGGGGAGGTGACGTTGCAGGTCGAGACCCTTCTCCCCGACTGAATTGGGTGGTCACTGTAGAGTTGCAGCGCCGGAGACCCGTGTTCGACCCTGACTATATACGGAGCTGTCTGTATGGAGTTTGCACGTTCTCCCCATGACCCATGTGGGTTTTCTCCCAGATCTTCGGTTTCTTCAGACGTGCGGGTTTGTAGGTTAATTGGCTTCGGTATAAATGTATAAATCGTCCCCAAGTGGGTGTCAAGTCAAGTTTATTTGTCACATACACATACGAGATGTGCAGTGAAATGAAAGTGGCAATGCTCGCGGACTTTGTGCAAAAGACAAACAACCAAACAAACTATAAACACAATCATAACACACATATTCTTTTACATAATAAATAATGAAGGGAAGAACGTTCAGTAGAGTTAGTCCCTGGTGAGATTGGCATTTACAGTCCGAATGGCCTCTGGGAAGAAACTCCTTCTCAACCTCTCCGTTCTCACCGCATGGCAACTGAGGCGTTTGCCTGACCGTAGCAACTGGAACAGTCCGTTGCAGGGGTGGAAGGGGTCTCCCATGATTTTTTTTGCTCTGGAGTTGCACCTCCTGTTGTATAGTTCCTGCAGGGGGGCGAGTGAAGTTCCCATAGTGCGTTCGGCCGAACGCACTACTCTCTGCAGAGCCTTCTTGTCCTTGGCAGAGCAATTCCCAAACCAGATGGTAATATTTCCGGGCAAGATGCTTTCCACCGCCGCTGCGTAGAAGCACTGGAGGATCCTTGGAGACACTCTGAATTTCCTCAATTGCCTGAGGTGGTAAAGGCGCTGCCTTGCCTTACTCACGAGTGCTGAGGCGTGTGATGCCCATGTCATAGGTAGGTAGGTGTTAGTGTGCGGGGATCGCTGGCCATATTACTAACAATATCTTCAATCTCACATTTTCTGACACCCTCTAGCCTTTGTCACTTACTCTACCCATCTGCCAATTACCCCCACCCCACCCTCACCTGCATCCAGCTATCATTGAATGAATGAATGAATGAATGAATGAATGAATGAATGAATGAATGAATGAATGGATGAATGAATACGTTTATCGTCATTGCACAATACTGTGCAACGAAAATTCCATTGCATCTCCTTCGGTTAAAAAAATACTAACACGACAACCATTGCACGACAACTATATTTTAATGCAATGATTGTGCCAGACATGACCTACTGTATAATAACTTGGTCACTGGCATGTAAGTCCACACTAAAGCCTGTTGAAATTGCTTATAAACAAGCCCTAAAAACTCTTGACACAAAGCCCAGAATGTGCCATCACTGTAGCATCCTGAAGAAATTTGATCTGCTGAGCTGGGAAAACGTAATAAAATATTCGGACTCGATTTTGGTTTACAAAATCTTCCGTGGACTAGCCCCACCTCCGTTAAAGGACTTCATAAAGAAAAACGCAAATAGGTCGACAAGAGCAGCCTCCAGGGGTGATTGTCAGCAAAATTGTCAGCAAAATCAATAACCCCACTCTCACCATCGACGGCACCACTGTCTCCCAATCTCCCCAGGCCCGCAACCTTGGCGTGATCTTTGATTCCACCCTCTCCCTTGAGCCTCACATCCGCCATGTCATTAAAGCCTCCTTCTTTCATCTCCGCAACATCGCCAAACTCAGACTCTCTCTCACACCGCCCGCTGCTGAAAGACTCATCCATGCCTTCATCTCCTCCCGACTGGACTATTGCAACTCACTTCTCCTTGGCATCAGCTCCACCTACATCAACCGACTCCAACTGGTCCAGAACGCAGCCGCCCGACTAATCACCCACACCAAATCCTGGCATCACATCACTCCAGTCCTCAAACAACTTCACTGGCTTCCCATCTCCCACCGGATCACCTACAAAATCCAGGTCCTCACCTACAAAGCCCTCCACCATCTGCCCCCCCCATATCTCACTGACCTCCTCTCCCCCTACCAAACCTCACGGTCCCTCAGATCCACATCAGCCGGTCTCCTCTCCATCCACAAGTCCAACCTCCGCAGTTTTGGGGACAGAGCCTTCTCCAGGGCAGCTCACAGGCTCTGGAACTCCCTCCCCCAACTGATCCGCCATTCCGTGTCCCTCACCATCTTCCAGTCCCGCCTCAAGACCCATCTCTTCACCTCTGCCTATCCTTAGCCCCACGTCCCCCTCCCTTTTCATCTGTGCTTGAATTGCCTCATATTGTGTTTTGTATTGAATTCTGTCTTTACTTTGTGTACTAGTCATGTCTCTACTATTTATTTCATTCCCCTTACATGTTTTTCCTCTACATGCTCAATTTTTGTAAGGTGTCCTTGAGACTCTTGAAAGGCGCCCATAAATAAAATGTATTATTATTATTATTATTATTGTATAGTCCCGTTTAGTAAAAGTGTCTTTGGGCAGTCAGTATTTTCATATCGAGGGTCGCAGACCTGGAACACGATACCATGCGTCGTACGGGATCTGCCAACCCTTACCTCATTTAACAAACATCTAAAAACATGGTTACTGCAAAATCAAAATTGCAATCATAATCTACATTAAAATTATCCTATGGTTCTCTTTTATTGTTACTTTTTTACTTTATTGTTTTGTTTTGTTTTGTTTTTGTCTTATGTTTTGTCTTTTTTCTTATTGATTGATTGTGTTGTGATATGTTTACCTTGTTTACCAGAGGGACTAAAGATTGAAATTAGCGACTGGCTACAATCTTGCGTATAATAATAATGGATGGGATTTATATAGCGCCTTTCTAATACTCAAGGCGCTTTACATCGCATTATTCATTCACTCCTCAGTCACACTCGGTGGTGGTAAGCTACTTCTGTAGCCACAGCTGCCCTGGGGCAGACTGACGGAAGCGTGGCTGCCAACCTGCGCCTACGGCCCCTCCGACCACCACCAATCACTCACACACATTTATAATACATGTAAATGTTTATTAATATGCACTGTCCCCGAAATAAATAAATTACAATTACAATTACAATTGACACATATGTACACTTATTAGTAAAAATAATAAATAAGTATTTAAAAAGAATTTAAAAAAGAATGTTGCATTTCTTGGAATTACATTCTGCTTCCCCAGTGTTCTCTGTTGGAATTTAGCTCTTTTATCGCACATGGGTAGAAACGATTTTTTAGTCTACCGGTGCGAGCCTTCAGAGACCTGAATCGCCTCCCAGAGGGTAGCAGAGTGAAAATGTGGTTGGCAAGGTGGCCCGGCACAAGAAACATAGAAACATAGAAACATAGAAATTAGGTGCAGGAGTAGGCCATTTGGCCCTTCGAGCCTGCACCGCCATTCAATATGATAGATACATAGATACATAGAAAATAGGTGCAGGAGTAGGCCATTCGGCCCTTCGAGCCTGCACCGCCATTCAATATGATCATGGCTGATCATCCAACTCAGTATCCCGTACCTGCCTTCTCTCCATACCCCCTGATCCCTTTAGCCACAAGGGCCACATCTAACTCCCTCTTAAATATAGCCAATGAACTGGCCTCAACTACCCTCTGTGGCAGAGAGTTCCAGAGATTCACCACTCTCTGTGTGAAAAAGTTTCTTCTCATCTCGGTCCTAAAGGATTTCCCCCTTATCCTTAAGCTGTGACCCCTTGTCCTGGACTTCCCCAACATGCAGGAAGATTGTTCCCGATGTTGGGGAAGTCCAGGACAAGGGGTCACAGCTTAAGGATAAGGGGGAAATCCTTTAGGACCGAGATGATTCATGGCTGATCATCCAACTCAGTATCCCGTACCTGCCTTCTCTCCATACCCTCTGACCCCCTTTAGCCACAAGGGCCACATCTAACTCCCTCTTAAATATAGCCAATGAACTGGCCTCGACTACAGAGAGGTCGGATTGGGAATGGGAGGGGGAGGGGGAGTTGAAGTGCTGAGCCACCGGGAGGTCAGGTAGGTTATTGCGGACTG